>NC_079546.1:19282591-19582591 GCF_015846415.1 Triplophysa dalaica | reverse complement strand
ATGTTTGTAGAACATTCGGTAGGAGGACAGCAGCTTCACCTCTTCTCCGCAGGACAGACAAATGACGGTGCTCGGGCTCGGCTTGAGTCTCTCACGTCACCGGGCACAAAGGAAAACCTGGACACAGCTTTGGACAGATCAATTTAAAGGAATCTTCATATTCAGACGTCAATTCTCATTCATCTCAGTTTCGGAAGAAACAGTCGTTAGATCCCGCCACACTCGTGCATAAATCACTCTTAGAAATCCTCACGCGTGTATATTTCACACTCTCAGACACTGCAAACTCACTTCATCTCCACAGTGATTAATCGACCCGTTTCTCCTCTCGCTGTAGGGTGAATGAATCCAAGGATGGCGATTTCAGAAGATTGAAATGAAGGGTGCACTTAACTTTTTCCTCGGGGTATTTTCTCCAGTCCTGCGGTGGTTTCCTCTCTCACTTTGGCCAGTCACTTTTCTTCTCTGCTGTGTAATCTCCTCACTTACTCCATGGTACTGCTGTTCATGGTTGCTTCCGAAAACTCACTTAATGAGCATGTCTCGGGGAACTTCACAATAGAACACCGATCAGACATTCAACCTTCAGCTTTCTCTTGTTACGCAGCCGACAAGACACACACTTGCCCAGATACACCACTACTGCTTCCCAGAGACACCACTACTGCTTCCCAGAGACACCACTACTGCTTCCCAGAGACACCACTACTGCTTCCCAGAGACACCACTACTGCTTCCCAGAGACACCACTACTGCTTCCCAGAGACACCACTACTGCTTCCCAGATACACCACTACTGCTTCCCAGAGACACCACTCTTTTATGCACCCTTGTCCTGAGCGCGTGCTTCAATGAAGCGCAGCTTCATTCACTTCAGCTGCCGCTCGTTATGGCCAGCAATCAAGCACAGCCAGAGTTGGGGCTAATGAGGGATTTTTGGAATCTCTGGGTTTTTCCACCCGGTGACATAAATGTCTGCCGGTTCCCGCCTTCTTCCTCCCACTTAAAGAACCTTGCTACAGAAATCAATTATTTTTTATCTCTACAAGCGATCGAAGTTTGAATGTAACTTAAGTAATTGCATATATAAACAGTGCTTTGTCCGCAGGTATTTAATAAGACTGACAAAAATATTATTAACGTAACATACCAGTTAAGATATGCAATGATTTTTATTGCATCAGTGGTTCCCATACAATGCATTTACTTATTCGGGGTCACATTTTGTAATGATTTAAACCATCTGTGATAGTGACTGTATCTGTGATCGATTAACTAGAACATAAACAGCGCGTCCGCTTCTTCTCTCTTTCCTCACCTGTCTGATGCGAGTTGACGCTCTATCTCAATGAGCTCCGTGTGTGTGCGCGAGTCCTCGGTCCCTACCAATGGTTTTAGTGCAGTGTTTGCGTTTCAGACCCCTCTTTTTTTTTTTGGTTGGTTGTTTTGTTTGGAATGATTTATTTTTGAACAAAGATACTTTAGTAACAGCGCACTTTATTTTCACTCTTTCAGACCCCTCTATTTATTGCTGTATGGATGCAAATGTTTTGCTTTGTATTCAAGGAGGGAGTGATTGTTCTAAATAAAATAGTTTGTTCAGTTGTGTTGTAATCAGTGTGTCAAAAACAGAAGTATAACTCTTTCACCGCCATTGACGAGTTATCTCGTCATTTAAAAAAAACGTTTCCCCGCCAAAGACGAGTTTTTACAGCAATCAGTGTTAGTACTGTTTTACAGCAGGTATCGCTATTACACACCTTTGGGAAAAAGTACAGAATCCCAGAACCTCGAACGTAAATGTTTTAGCGGTTTTAAATGATTGTTCTGAGTGTAATCTGGGCAGAGTCTTTGAGAAAAAACATAAATTATCTCAGCTGTTTAATCAAAATGATGCATTTTTGAAGAAACCTACCAACATCTAAGGAGTGATAAAAAACGAACAAAGGAAGATAGAAGAATACGAATTCTTTTGTTTAAAAGCTGAGACTCTGTTCTTTCATTTGACATATTGTTTGTCTTTACAGAAAATTTACTGTGAGCAATTAAAGTTGGGTGAAAATGTAAAAAAATGCTGACGTAGGCTGGCAACTTTTCTTTAAAGAGGCTGGCGGCGAATGAGATACACATAAACATGCAAATAATCGGTATCCGTATCTGTTTTACAAACCCAATATCCATCGATCACTACAAATAAGCGTACAAAACTGGAAACTACATTTTTATCACAATAAAATTGTTATAAGTGCATTTGATTACGTCATTTATATACTAACAAATTATAATTTTAACAAACATACAAAACCCTTTTTAAAGAAAATGTGTTTTTTAGCATGCTATATCTGTGTGCTTTTAAAGTAAATTTGTTATGGCAATGCAGTGAGAAGCTAATCGAGTGTTGATTGGGGATCATTAAGATCCCCAATCGAGTGTTGATTGGGGATCATTAAGATCCCAATCATGTTGTGGTCTGATTCACTGATTTCATCTGGTTTGGTGCTGTTCTGTTGATTAGGGGTGGGAATCGCAGGGTTCCTCCCGATACGATTCGATATGCAATGCAGGGCTCACGGTAACGATAATATCACAATGCGCCGATTCTGTGATAATCGATATATCGCTTGGCAATTCTATAACAATACTTCACGGCATCTGTAAATGAAGGGGAAAAATTATCTATTAGATGACCCTTTTTAGTGTGTTGTGACTCTCTGTTTTGTTTATTCTTGCGCTTGTTTAAGAACCTCAATAATGGTTACGGTCACCAAAAAAAACTGCAATGCATAATGGGATGCACCATGGTCCAAAACTCATTCATGATTCCCAGCATGCATTGCGGTTTATCTGAATTAGTCTGTTGATTGTCAGCATTATTGAGGTTCATACACTAATTCTTGATGTCTCTGTGTGTCGCAGTTATGCTGTAGATTAAGTTTTCACAAATGTTTCTATCAAAAACAACTCAAACTCAATGATCTTATGGTGTTCTCTCATGATCAACAGTACAGCACTATACCAGATGAATCTGGTTGAATCAAACAACAATACTCGATTAGTTTCTCGCAGCATTGCCAAAACAAATGTAAACAAACAATTAAACAAACAAACGCCCACATGAGCTGGAACGTTTTTATCTTCATCATACAAACCTCAACAATGATGACAATCATAAAAACAAATTCAGATAAACAGATCAACTACAATGCATGCTAGGGAATCATGAATGAGTTTTGTACTATGATGTTACCCAGCATGCATTGCACAGAAGTTTTATTTTGTTGATTGTCACCATTGTTGAGTTTCATACACTGATTATACATGTCTTATTTATTAATTTATAAACAGTTTTGTCAGCATATTTCTCAGTAAATATTACTCAGTTTTGAGTACATTTAACTCATTTTAATGAGTAGATTGTACTATTCCTGTCTCAAAAGAACGCCTTGAACATTTCAAGTAATTTTACTTATTTTTTTTGTTAGTTATAATAACCAAACATTTTAAATACAATTAACAATGTCTAGTAAAATCAACATTTTCACTTATTAGGCAAGGTAAGGCAAGTTTATTTATATAGCACATTTCATACACAAGGGCAATTCAAAGTGCTTTACATAAAACGATTGACAGAAAGAAATAAGAAGTATCAATAAAATGCAAATGATTTAAGATCACAAATACAACTTTAGATTTTAAGAAACAATAAAACAGTAATTAAATTGATTGAAAATGTGAGTGTGTATATAAGAAGAATAAGAATAAAAGAAAAATAAATTAGAAATAGAAGTGCAGTTGATGTAAACCAGCACAGTGCTCAGGTTGTGAATGCACAGCTAAACAAGTGTATTTTTAATATGGATTTAAAAGTAGCTACTGTTAGTGAACATCTGATGTCTTCTGGAAGCAGATTCCAGCTATGGTGGCGTAATGTCTAAACGCTCTTTCGCCCTGTTTTGAGTGAACCCTTGTTATCTCTAACTGACTTGATCCTGATGATCTGAGAAGTCTGTTTGGTTTATATTCAATAAGCATATCTGAAATATATTTAGGTTCTAGACCATTGAGTGATTTATAGACAATAAATGATTATTTGAAGTTGATTCTAAAAGTAACTGGTAACCAGTGTAAGGACCTGAGGATTGGAGTGATATGCTCAGATTTTTTGGTTCTGGTCAGAATCCTGGCAGCAGCGTTCTGTATGAGCTGCAGTTGTCTGATGTTTTTTTTTGGGAAGACCTGTAAGGAGTCCATCACAGTAATCCACCCTGCTGGTGTAAAAGCATTAATTAGTTTCTCTTAATCTTGGTTTGAGACAAAACATCTGATCCTGGATATGTTTCTGAGATGGTAGTAGGCTGATTTGCTTATTGCCTTGACATTACCGCTGAAATGAAGGTCAGATTCTAAAATGACACCTCATCGTGCCACGCCCAGGTCACGCTCGTGGTCTCAGAGAAAGTGGCACAAATTTAAAGGATCCACTGACCTCAGTCTCTATCAGTATCTCCTCTCTTCTTTCTCTGCTGATGTCTCCTTTGCAAAGACTCAATACTACCATGCTAAACTGAACAACTCGCCTAAGTCTTGTACTCTCTTTAAAACCTTCACTGCTCTTCTTTGCCTGCCTTCCCCCTCACCTGCATCAGACTTAACAGCTGATGAATTTGCGTCTTTATTCGTAAAGAAAACTACCACTATCAGAAGTCAGTTCTCTGTCTGCCGCCTCTTGATCACTCCCCAACCCCCGACACATGTTAACTCCCCTCTTTCTCCCTCCTATCTGATGATGATGTTTCCAAGACCTGCCCGCTAGCTCCCATCCCTTCTTATCTCCTCCAGGCCATCTCTCCATCGGTTGCTCCCTCTCTGAGCCACATTTTCAACTTGTCTCTCATCACTGGTATATTTCCCACAGTCTTCCACTAAGCCTGTATCACCCCACTACTGAAGAAACGGGTGCGTTAGGGCTCAGTGCTTGGGCCATTGCTCTTTTCTCTATACATGACATCCCTTGGCTCTGTCATTCGGAACCATGGCTTTTCCTATCACTGCTATGCGGATGATTGACAACTGAACCTGTCATTTCAGCCTAATGATCCGACTGTTTCTGCATGCATTTCTGCATGCCAGAGTGACATTTCGCTCAGAATTCCCATCCGACCCTAAACTCCATCACAATTTCTCCACTCAACTCATCAAACAACACATCCTGAACGGCCAGAAACCTGGGAGTGGTGATCGATGATCAGCTGAACTTCACAGATCAGGTTGCCAGCACCACTCAGTCATGTAGATTCATCCTCTACAATATCAGGAAAATGTGACTTTTTATATCCCAGCATGCTAAGCAGGTCTTAGTCCAGGGTCTTGTTCTGTCCAGACTGGACTATTGCAATGCACTACTAGTTGGACTTTCTGCTTGCACGACCAAACCTCCACAGATGATCCAGAATGCAGCGGCAAGAGTGCTCTTCAATGAACCGAAGAGAGCACACTTCACTCCTCTCTTCATTAAGTGACATTGGCTCCCTATAGTTGCTAAATTCAAGAATCTGCTCCTGGCCTACAAGACACAACTGGTTTGGCACCCCCTTATCTTCATTCACTTATGCAGATTTATGTACCTGCCGGATCCTTATGCTCTGCAAACAAACGACGTATTGTGGTGCCATCCCAAAAAGGTAAAATATTGCTCCCACGAACCTTCTCTGGATCGATTCCACATTTTTGGAATGATCTGCCTTATGACAAGATCAGCAGATTCTGTGGCCATCTTTAAGAATGGCTGAAAACACATCTCTTCCGTCATGTTGGACTTTTCTGTCCTGCGTGGTCAAAAATTGAAGAGAAAGGTAGCTCAAATAACTCTAATAAATGTTGAAGTTTATTGATCAGAAACAGCGCGCGCTGGGTCGTCTCGACAAAGAACCAACCCAGTGTGTCATTCTAACAACATATTTATAGTATGTATGTGAGAGGGTGTATCTTCTTTCTTCAGGTGGTGCCTCCCTCTCTTGATTCAATCAGCTTCGTTCTCCTTTGTCTGCAAACATCATATGACACCCCACAATACCCATATTCTGCATAGCTAAGTACTCAGATGTGTGTGCATGCACTTCTTTGTTCCACCTTTGGTCTTTGACCCTTTAATTTATTGTCTGCACTCACATTCCTAGAGGCACCAATCTGCATTATCTGCTTTCCCCAATCATTTGTACACAAGGCTACACACACACACATATACCACATCTTGTAGCAAACACATTCCAATCAGCCCTTAACTCCTCAGAGTTTTCTGCCTAAACATTCTCATTAAAACACACACATATTATGTTCATCAAAACTGTAATAAAGAATAAACTTTTAAACGTAATAAAACTTATTAAAAAACTCCTTCAGTCAGCACCTGACCGATTCTGATTTCTATATCTTTTCTACAATACCTAAAAAAATAGAGATAAACTAAACTTGGCTATGTACACTGTAATAGGCTTTGTGAGACCCTCCATCATCTATGTGGTTCATTGTTCCACAAGTACAACACTACTCCTGCATTTAAACGTAGATGAAATTCACTCATACTTTTTTATTGTGTATATGTAAGAATGTAAACTTCTTACGTCCCCTTGTGTAAACAATATTCTACGGTTGAAGAGTCTAGTCGACGGAACACACAGAGTTTGCAGATCTGGAGACAAAGTTTGACATAGACACCAGGTGCTTGTTCAATAAGAGTCCAAAGTTTATTGTATTAAGGACTGATATTTTTATGCTTGAAACAGGAGGTGTCATATAAAACCACCAGAGTGGAAAATCACCAGACTTTCTGTTTAGTCTTATTCTTCCTGAACAATCAGATATGATCACATATTTAATATTACAATATCAAAACAATTGTCCTTAGATATCATTAGGAACCTTGAGATGGAGAACAACAGATACTTATATCAACATATGACAACATAAGACATGATACAACTTTCAACGAGGTTAAAAAACAAGAAAGTAAGGCACATATTATATGAATAGAAGCTAATACTAATATGAATGAATACATATGATATATGAACTTTGTATTAAAAACAGATGCAATATTTGTAGAGGACAGAACGAAATCCAGATTCTCACAATGGCCACTTTAAGACCAACGGTCTTACAAGCAGTCCTGTGTCCCTTTAAAGAACAAGGTGTTAATACAAAAGGATTGTTGCAATCGTGTATTTTTGTGTGGTTTTCCTTCTTGAATATTCAGAGTCATTTGTACTGTTAGAGACATTTGTTTTGGCATCTCGCAGTTACCATCATCATTTAAAATCATGTCTGTTGTAAACTGTTTATTTCTCTATAATTTTAGTTCTTGATTTAGAATTATACCAGTGATTATTATACTTATTAGGATTAGAATAATCGTTGTTCCACGCAGTCTACCTGGCTGCCTGAACGGGTGCCATGGCCTGTTATGTTCTATCATTAAGAATTTAAGAATATCTGGGCAAAACACAATAAGGGCTTCTGTAAGTGTGCACGCAGTATAGGAATTGATATCTAAGAATTCCATGGGAAATTTGCAATTAGGATAACAATTTTTCGCTTTTCCTTTTTAGAATAGAATTTGGCCCTCAATGCACCTCAGGGGAAGCTACAGAGTCAGCACTGTTGGCTCAATGGTACTCCTATCTTCTTACTTTGGGTGGCCCCCACCTCACGAAAGGTAGTTCTTTCCTCAGCTTAGTCAGCGCTTTCTCCACCCTGAGGTGTAGTAAGGTGAATCCCCTGTTGAGATTCTATGTTAAATTGGAGCTTGCCTGCTCTCCTAAAGAACACAACTTAAGTCTGGAAGCGTGTATCCACTGTGGCTGGTAGTCGGTCAGAACTCCTGTCCGTGTTACGGCAATCCCAGTCGCTGGTCCGTGGTACTTTGGTTCTCCAACCTTTGTTGGCTTCAGATTCCTCACAAAGACTGTTTGTCCTGGAACAAAGTTATGAGTAGGCTGCTCTGAGGGAAGAGCAAGGCACAAAGAAACATCAGCACATATAGAATTTAACTTTTGACTAGGGAAGTCACGTAGTCCTCCTGGATCACCTACAGATCACCTAAAGAAGAAATGCCTGCGCAGCCTTTGACCACGGGGTCGGGAAAGGTTTACCCATTAGTACCTCGAATGGTTACAATTTTGTCATGGAAGATGGAGTCATTCTTATTTCTGCCAAGACGGCAGGCTGTAAATCAACCCGCTTTCTTCCTGTTTCGAGTACAGCTTTTGTTAGTCGTGTTTTCAGTGTTCGATTCACGATTGCTGTACTTTACGGATGGTAGGGGACATTAAAATGCCAATCAATAGACAACGCTTTTGATAAGAGCTGTGTTACTTTTGACGTGAACCCCGTCGCGTTGTCCGATTCTATGGTGACTGGTCTAATATCTCCTTCAGGCCACTTTGAGAATCGATCAATAATTACCACAAGATATTTTAGATTTCCTATCGGCGGCATGTGCATAAAATCAATTTGTAAATGTTGAAAAGGAGCTTCCGGATGTGTCAATGCATCGTGCTTAGCTGATTTGTGCGGATTTACCAGAGCACATGTTAAGCATGCATCCAAAACAAGCTTTGCTGTTTTATGAACATCGGCTATACAATACAATTGATTAATTGCTTGACCTACTTTTGCACAACTGGTGTGAGATAACCCATGGTAATGTCTAATTAGGATAATTAACCCTAATTTTGGTAGTGCTATCCTACCCTGTCCATCTCTAATAATCCCTTCCTTGTCAGGAGTGCAAACACTTTAGCTCCAATGCTCTAAGTCTCCCTGTGTTGGTTGACTTTGCAGGATTTTGATATCAATGTCAGGTACATTCATTATGTGCACTGTCATTGCTACATGTGTTTCATTTTTTTTGATGAAATGGTGATTTAATCTGAGCTTGGGCAGCTGTCTTTGCGGCTTCATCAGCCCTTCTGTTGCCTATAGTCTGTTCATCCTCCCCCGAAGCGTGACCCTTGACCTTTACTATGGCCACTTCGAGCGGAAGCTGAACTGCTTCAGTTAACTGTCCTATCAGATTTGCATGTGCTATTGGCTTTCCATCAGCAGTTTTAAAACTTCTTGCTTCCCACATATTGGCATAATGGTGAAGAACACTCCAAGCATACTTAGAGTCTGTGTAAATTGTTACTCTCCTTCCTGTCATCAGCTCACAGGCACGTATTAATGCTATCAACTCTGCTGCTTGAGCCGAATTGTAGTCTAGAGCAAAAGCTTCTTTTACCTCTCCTGAATCGGAAATCACAGCATAGCCACAGAGGTAGACACCGTCAGATGGCTTTGACCAAGACCCATCAACATAAATGTGTTCTCCCCCCTCTAGGGGCGTATCCAACAGATCGAACCTAGAAGAGTAAGAGGTGGTCAGTTCAAAGATGCAATCATGTTCAACATTAAAATCTGCCATGTCTACCATACCCAAAATACCCAGCAAAGCAGGATTAATGTTTGCTGTTGTTTGAATGCTAAGATTTTTCGTTGCCAACAGAGTAGCCTCGTAACCTGAGCGTCGTTGCGCTGTCATTGGTTGTGTTTGCATGTTGTGTAAAATTACACCTACCTGATGGGATGCATATAATATTAAAGGGTGTGACAGCACAGGTTTCTCCGCCATCTCTACAATCAGAGCAGCTGCAGCCACAGCACGAAGACATGCTGGCATACCTGTGACTATGTTATCTAACTTCTTAGACAGATATGCAACTGGCCTATATGTTGAGCCATGAAGTTGCACTAGGACCCCTAGGGCTGCACCCACTGTCTCCCTAACATGCAGGTGAAAAGGCTTGGTGTAGTCCGGCAGGCCCAATGTTGGTGTGGTTGTGATGGCTGCTTTCAAAGCATTGAAATGTTCATAAGCTTCCTCAGTCCACTCCAATGATGTGTTTGGCGGAGCTTTGTGATCTATCAGACCCCTCAGGTGCCATCGTGAATCGCATAGTCAGGTATCCACTGTCTACAATAGTTAATTAGTCCCAGAAAGCTTTGTAGCTCCTGCACTGTTAGTGGGGACTTAACCTTTCTGATCAGCTGGACCCTATCTGTGGATATTGCTCTGAGACCCTGCATCAGCACATGTCCCAAATAGGTTACCTTAGTTTGAACCCATTGCAGTTTTTCTTTCGAGGCTTTAAAACCTGTTTTGGCAAGTACATTGCAAACAATTATAGATGCTTTTTCACAGTCCTCCTCTGTCTCCCCCGACACGAGTATGTCATCTGCAAATTGAAGCACACACACTGTTGAAGGGAAAATCACTCATTTTGGCCAAAGTTCTGTGAACTGCTGCAGAAAAGACAGCGGGTGAGTCTACATAGCCCTGAGCAAGGCGTTTCCACGAATATTGCTGTCCTTTAAATGTAAAAGCTAACAAAGGCTGAGTATCTGGGTGCACAGGTACAGAGAAACAAGCTGCACACAAATCTATTACTGTGAAATGCTTGTGTGAATGTGGCACTGAATTCATAACAGTCAAAACCTCAGGCACAATTGGTGCGAGTGGTATGATTAACTGATCAACTGCTCTTAAATCTTGAGTTAATCTTTAATTCTTTAATCTTTAATCTTTTTGAGTTAAATTTTCCCATCTGCTTTCAAAACAGGATTAATTGGTGTGTTACATGGTGAGTGTGTTTGTTCGAGGACAGCCTGCTTGACAAAATGTTCAATCAAATGTTGAATACCTTGTTCCTTATCTTTAGACAAAGGGTATTGTTTAATGTAGACAGGTTTGTTTGTTTTAAGTTTAGCCCTGCAAGGTTCCATGTCAATGAAACCAATGTCATCCCTGAACTGAGACCATAACAAAGGGTTAATCATGGTGTCCACCCCTGTAGGCACGCTGCCACTGGAGGCAGATTGCCCTTGAGCCACCTATCAGTCCACTTGTAGGCAGAGGATTGACGGATGCCTGTAAACTGGAATAATTGTGAATTTGTGGAAAAATGGTTTAAGGCCATTGGCCTCCCCATTACTCAAGATTGTTAGGGTCATCATACATAAATTAAAACCGACATCACTCTGCGGGTATCCCTATGCTTGGTTTGAATGCCACTCGGTTGGATATGAAGCACCCGTGTTGTCATGTCTGCTCTGTGGTGTGTGCTGTTGTGTGTGTGTCTCACCATAAATCGGATTGCGCAACTGTCTGAACTCTCGTTTGTAATGGCCCCTCCTTCCGCAATGGAAGCAGATTATTTCTGACTTCTTCCTTCGGCTAGGTTTTACAGACGATTGTTCAATGTTCCTTTTTCCTGGATAGCCTATAAACATGGCATTCTCTAAAGTCATATCATGCGAGTTTGAAGTCGTTATTCTGATCAATTGCGCTTCTTTATGATTCATGTTATTTAACAGAGTGCTAAAAAACAGAGGCTTTATGTCATTGTTTAATGGCAATTTAGAATCTTCAATCCATGCTTTCTTAAAACGCACAAAGAATTAAGCAGCTGAGTCTCTCTTGCTGCCTTAAAAGATAAGACCTGTTGACTCCCTAGACATTTATCAAGAAACACTCTTATCTGTCTAAAAAAATATTTCAACATCTGTAAAAGTTTCCCAAACAACGCATGTGGGTTTGCCCCCGTATCGCTGTTTGTGATTTTATCATTTTCAATTGATAATTGTGGGAAAGGCAAACTTTTACAAATTGCTTCCATATCAGACATTCTTAACGGTCTAACAATTAGCGTGTTTCCAGCTCTTACCCAAACCATTGAATTTTGAGGGTTTGTAGTTATGTCAGGTTTATCAATTAAATTTTCCGGTTTTCATCTCTTTTGGTTTTATCGACAGTGATGGTGCAGAGGTAGAAGTCTGTGTTTGGCAAGGGGCAGTGTATCCCAGCGGCTTTTCTAATGGCCACCGGTTTTGATTTGCATACGCAACAATTTTTGTTTTTTCCGGACCCTGGTCCCAAACCTTTTTCATGTCTTTCCATACTGCATAAGCTTTATTCATGTAGGGATAATCCCATATTGGGTCTCCCCAGCCTTCATGTGACATACCCTTTGCCAGTAACATACACTCATCAGAAAAAGACCCTTCCCTCGGATAGGGAATATCAATTTTCGGTTTTATTCCCTCCTGCGAGATTGCTAACATATGGATCTATATAAAATCCTTGATTATTCTCTACATAAAAGTAGCTGGCGTTTCTCCCGTCAATGGCCTTGAAACAGAATTTCCCATCTTGCACTTCAAACCAGGCAGTGATAAAACAGTACAGACAAAACAAAACAAAGAAAAACCCTTGTGTTCAATCGACCAACAGTTTCAACAATGCTGCATGTATTATATTGTGATCAGAGGTGGATATTAAATTCACCGTCTTTTTCTGACAACAATATATCATGCAGTAACAATGATATCTATAATATATTTTCAATTTAACTGTAAGAATGTTATTTTTTGAATAAACATCAAACAGATTATTTTTGTGAGTAACAAAGCCTCTGTCTCAAAGCTAACACTTCGAACCCAAATTACAGTGTGATTAAGACTGCATATCCTATTCATATTCTGTCATGATATAGACAGGGGAGAATCCAAGTGCAGGCGAGCACGAGACGAGATGGAAGGTAGGGGTAACAGGGATTTATTTATTAAACAGAACAGACTATACAAAAGGCAAAACAAAACCCACAATGGGGAAAAACAAGACAGGATAAATAATAAACTTTAACAAGGACACTAACTTAGTAGACTATAAAACAAACACTAGAAACAAACACTAAACTAAAACTGACTAGACACGGGGAAACAGGAACAAGGCAAGACTGGGTTACAACGAACGAGGTACAGCTTACAAGCAAAAAGATATCAGCATCTACAAGCACAAGTACATGCAACGAACCAGCACAGGACAATGAAACAAGAGGATGTTTTATAGGGAGACAAAACACAGGATAATTAATTAGGGACCAGGTGACAAAGATCAAACACTAAGGGGAAGCTAATGAGACTGAAAGGGCGGGAACACAGACGAGACTCGGGGAGAGTATGGAAAGCCAAAGGGCAAAAAACGTCTCTCCCCACATAAAACAGGGAATTCTGTTTTGGTTCTGCCTCAAGACCAAGAATTAGCCAAACATGGTAGGCAGAACCGTGACATATTCGTTAATAATTATTTTACAAATTACTGTTGTCAGCCTCACTGTCACAACAATGGGAAAGTCAATTCCCACTAACATGAATTTGAAACCTATTCATATTCGTTAATAATTGTTTTACTAATTACTGTTGTCAGCCTCACTGTCACAACAATGGGAGAATCAACTTCCACTAACATGAATTGAAACACCACAAGAATCCTACAGGGTAAGCGTTAGATTTCTGTAAGTCAAAAAGAACTGTATAGAAAAACACTTACCCCTTTTATGTAGGTCTGTGACCGATCGTCAGTGCGCCCCAGATGTCTTTGTTCTCTTGGTTCTAAGAGAGAAGAGTGTCTCTTACCCTCTTTCGCAGACGAGCCCCCAATCTGTAAGAATGTAAACTTCTTACGTCCCCTTGTCTAAACAATATTCTATGGTTGAAGAGTCTAGTCGACGGAACACACAGAATTTGCAGATCTGGAGACAAAGTTTGACACAGACACGAGGTGCTTGTTCAATCAGGGTCCAAAGTTTATTGTATTAAGGACTAATATTTATATGCTTGAAACAGGAGGTGTCATATAAAACCACCAGAGTGGAAAATCACCAGAATTTCTGTTTAGTCTTATTCTTCCTGAACAATCAGATATGATCACGTATTTAATATTACAATATCAAAACAATTGTCCCTAGATATCATTAGGAACATTGACATGGAGAACAACAGATACTTATATCAACATATGACAACATAAGACATGATACAACTTTCAATGAGGTTAAACAACAAGAAAGTAAGAAGCAAATATTATATGAATAGAAGCTAAAACTAATATGAATGAATATGAATGAATACATATGATATATGAACTTTGTATTAAACACAGATGCAATATTTGTAGAGGACAGGACGGAATCCAGATTCTCACAGTATTTGTGTGTGTGCAATCACATTAACGCTTCAGAAATGGGCAATTTGTTCTGCTTTATTTTACGCTTTCCCTTGGGTGTATTGTCCTTTGGCGCATTGTGTAACGTTGGCCTGTTGTCAGTATGAATAGCAGCAAATGCTACTTTAACTTAACTTTCTCTGGAACCTGGTTGTTACCTACAGTTCTCCTAAAAATAGGTAATACCTCACTGCTCTCATGAACTTTCCCAGAGTCCCTAAAAATGCAGAGGCAAGATCAAGATTATAGGCAAGATCATTGAAAAGGTTGTCTTCATTCAGCTGACCAAATTCTTGAACTCAAATGGCTACCTGGACAATTATCAGTCTGGTTTCCGTCAGCATCATAGCACAGACACAGTGCTCATAAAGATAATCAATGATATTCGATTGAATTCTGATTCAGGCAAAATATCAGTTCTGGTTATACTAGATCTCAATGCTGCATTTGATACGGTAGATCACACCATACTCCTTCATAGGCTGGAAAACTGGGTAGGGCTTTCTGGGTTGGTACTTAAATGGTTTGGGTCATACCTTAAAGGGAGAGGTAACTATGTGAACATAGGCAACCACAAATCTGACTGGACACCCATGACTTGTGGTGTTCCACAGGGATCGATTCTTGCTCCGCTCCTCTTCAATTTATATATGCTCCCACTTGGCCAAATTATGAAAAAGTACCAAATTCCCTACCACAGCTATGCAGATGACACTCAGATCTACCTAGCCCTCTCACCCAATGACTACAGGCCTATTTACTCTCTTTGCCAATGCATTGATGAAATTAACAGCTGTATGTGTCAAAACTTCCTTCAGTTAAATAAAAACAAAGCTGAAGTAATTGTTTTTGGTAAAAAGGATGAAACTAACAAGGTAAACACATACCTTGACTTAAGAGGTCTAAAGACACAAAGTAAGGTAAAAAATCTTTGTGTCATTTTAGAGTCTGACCTTAGTTTCAGCAGTCATGTCAAAGCAATAAGCAAATCAGCCTACTACCATCTCAGAAACATAGCCAGAATCAGATGTTTTGTCTCAAGCCAAGATTTAGAGGAACTAGTTCAAGCTTTCATCACCAGCAGGGTGGATTACTGTAATGGACTCCTTACATCAGACAGCTACAGCTCATACAGAACGCTGCTGCCAGGATTCTGACCAGAACCAAAAAAATCTGAGCATATCACCTCAATCCTCAGGTCCTTACACTGGTTACCAGTTACTTTTAGAATCAACTTCAAAGTATTATTAATTGTCTATAAATCACTCAATTGTCTAGGACCTCAATACATTTCAGATATGTTCATTGAATATAAACCAAACAGACTTCTCAGATCATCAGGATCAAGTCAGTTAGAGATATGTCACAGGCCGGGGTGGCCTCCTCCCGTGTCTCACACCACCCCTACGGAGCGTACCACCTCGAGGAGTTACCCGAAGACACCACGAGACCAGACAAGGTAGTCAGTATAAAACATTGTATTTTATTGAATTAAAATAGGCTAAATCCTAAACTAAAAAGCACAGGCTGATCTGACTCTCTTCTTCGTCAGGCTGCGTAGGAAGTTCACACAGCGGTTCCTCTTCGGGCAGCCAGGGGTAAGTAGTGGGGAAGGCACTGGTAAGGAACTCACACAGCGGTTCCTCTTCGGACAGCCAGAGGTGAGTAATGGAGCAGACACTGGTAAGGGATTCACACAGCGATTCCTCTTCGGACAGCAAGAGGTAAGAAATGGAGCAGACACTGAAAAGGGGTTCGCACAGCGATTCCTCTTTGGACAGCCTGAGATAAGTAATGGAGCAGACACTGGAAAGGAATTCACACAGCGATTCCTCTTCGGACAGCCAGAGGTGAGTAATGGAACAGCTCAGTAGCCTGGTAGCAAATGCCCTTCAGCAACGTTACCCGGAATTAAACAGATGGCCGGAGGAGAAGAAGGAACACGAGTCCATTAGATAGGCATTCCACAACCTTTAATACCGTTTTTCACCAGCGCTCTTTCAATACACATACAAAGGAGCGGGTACAGAAACAGGAAAACAAAACACTCTGGTACCGTCACAAACAAAGAAAATAATGTACACACGTGGTCAGCGGTAGAGCTAAAACGACCATCACTCTCCTTCACCTTTCTGCGACAGCGCATACTCACACACAAGCCCGCGCATGCGCATCACAGCAATATAGTCATCAGGCATTTTAAAGGCACATGCACACTTTAAAACATTAGGTGGCCGTTAACCACTCATTCCCCCCTATACTAAGCCATCGAAATCGCTCCCACAGGGAAACAACATTGGGCAAAAATAGTTCCGCTTCACGTCACCCCGTGACAGATAACAAGGGTTCACTCAAAACAGGGGGAGTCAGCGTTTAGCCATTACGCCACCCGTAGCTGGAATCTGCTTCCAGAAGAAATCAGACGTTCACCAACAGTAGCTACTTTAAAATCCAGATTAAAAAACACCCATTCTTTTTATATATGCACTCACATTTTTAATCAATTTTATTGTTGTTTAATTGTTTCTTAAAATCTTAAAAAGTATTTGTGATCTTAAATTATTTGCATTTTAAAGATTATTTCTTTCTATCAATCATTTTATGTAAAGCACTTTGAATTGCCCTTGTGTATGAAATGTGCTATATAAACAAACTTGCCTTGCATCCATTTAATCCGATTCCCACAAGGAAGATGCCATATGTAATACGAAAAATGTGTTTAAAAATGTCTGATTTTAAACTTAAGTATCTACAGTATAAAGAAGAATATTTTCATTGAAGATTTTATAGAGTTTTATAAAAAAATTGCAAGTTGTATGTTGTCTTATAGTTTTGTGTAACAAACTTTTTTGTACTATTGTGTAGTTTTGTGTACAAAAAAAACAAATAAAAAAGAAGCACGCCCACTCTCGCCTGATCTCGGAAGCCAAGCAGGGTTGGGCCTGGTCAGTACTTGGATGGGAGACCTCCTGGGAATACAAGGTGCGGTAAGCTTTAGCTCTTTAGTTCTTTAACGCATGGTGGCCTTTTAGCCGCTTTCTTTATGAGGCGAGCTTGTGCAGTCAGTTTCCGCTTACGGCCACACCACCCTGAACGTCGCAATCGAGCTAACAGGAAGTGATTTGGCAGTTTGTTGTATGCAGTAGGTGAGACAAGCTCACCAATTTTCCGTGTTATTTCAGTTAGGCTTTTTCTTTTTTGTTGAAAATAAGTTTTTTTGTTTTTTGGGTGTTTTTTTGGTTGAGTGTTCCTCCCAACAGCTTAGCTGTTTGGGAGGGATCGTTTCATTTTTTGTTTTTTAAGAAATGGACGGAATAACGGCAACAGACATGGACTTGGCAAGAGGAACACGTCGGCAAATGGAAACCGGACTGGAAAAAAGACAAAGAGAAAAGGATGGCCCTGAAAAGAGATACAAAAGATCTTACACTAAAGAAGGTACAGTGGTAGTTGATTTGGCGGAGGTGCAAGACGGAAAAGCAGAAGACATTATTCAGGCATTGAAAGACAAAATGGACGTGACAAGCATACTTGCGGTAAGCGGTAAGACCCAAAATTATGAAAGAATACAAAATTACATTTGAAAAGGAAGAGGATATTGAAAAGCTGGATGAAGGATTGATGTTCAAAGGAAAGTTGTGTGAAATTAAAAAGTTAAATAACAAAGAATTTGTCGTCTCTTTCATGCATCTGCCCGCATACCTGGACGACGGAGAGATTGTAAAGAAGCTGGAGGGATGGGGGGTAACTCCCATCTCGCAGATAAGGCGGAGATACTACAATGGCACTCACATAGAGGATGGAACTAGGTTCCTAAAGGTGCGGTTCCCGAAAGAAGTGGCATCCTTACCCTACAGCACCAGAATTGAGACGGGAGAAGGTCCACAATACTTCAGGCTGATACATAGCCAGCAGGTGAAGACCTGCAGGTTGTGCATGAGCCCAGAGCATATGATGAAGGACTGCCCGGACTTCAAATGCTTTTAATGTGAGGAAACGGGTCACTTCGCAAGGGACTGCAAGGTGGTGAGGTGTCCGGACTGCAAGCGTGCACTGGACAAGTGCGAATGCTGGTACAGTGGCCAACAACAGGAGGAAGAGCAGGAGAGCGGGCAGATGCATGAGACGGACAATGAAGAGGAGCAACGGGAGGACACTGGAGTGACACAAAGGGAGGACAATGAAAGCATAGGCAATGATAACGAGATCGAAAAGACTGAGCTAACACAAGACAGTGAGGAAATGGAGGAACAGATGGAGATAAATGAGACTAGACAAACGGAAACAAAAAAGCCAGAGGAGAAAGAGCAGACTGAGGAGGACGGAAAGGACAAAGGCAACGAAAACATTGACAAAGGTGACACTACGGAAACAACCAACAAAAGAAGAAGAAAAGACAAGGTAACACCAAACTTAGAGAAAGCTAGAAATAAAGTGTGGAAAAAAAATTCTGAAGAGAAACAAGACTGAGGAAGAGGTGTAAAGGAAGGGGAGGAAAATAGACTAACAGAATGTTGATGCTAAAATGTTTATTTCTTTATCTAATGCTGTTGAAAATTGTGACCTTTAATGCAAGAGGATTAATGAATGGTGTGAAATTTGAAAAAGTTAAGGAACTGTGCAGAGATGAAGATGTGATTTTATTGCAAGAGACAAACTGGAAAGAAAATGCAATGGAGGATTTTAAAAGAAGATGGGAGGGGGAATTCATTTTTAATAATGGAGAGGGGAAACCGGGAGGAGGAGTGGCAGTGTTAATAAGAAAAGACAGAGGTATCAAGGCAAAACTAATGTATAAGGACACAAAAGGGAAATGCATGGCTGTAGAAATTAAGATGAAATAAGATGATTTTATTTTAGTAAACGTACATGCTCCAAATGAACAGTTAGAAAAGAAAAGATATTTTAATGTTATAGCTGGAGTAATGGAGAAATGGAAGAGGGTAATGATTGCGGGTGATTTTAACACTGTCTTTAGTCAAATGGATATGGTAAATGGAATGATTTTTAAATCGGATGTGGGTAGAAAGGAGCTAAGGTCGTTGATGGAGGAGAAAAACATGATTGATGTGTCAACCCGTTCTCATCAACCTGCGTATAAATAACACGACTTTACACTTTCAAACTGCGTATGATATATACGCCAAACTCCAATTTCGCGTGCATGTGATACGCCAATCCTTTCAATTATCTTCAATGGGGAGCAGAAGCGTCCAAATATCACGCTTCGTCTTCAACGGCAGTGACGTCACCAGCGATGCTCGGTTCGCTCAGTTCACCTTATGCGCGCCATCTTTAAACAGGTGAGTAAAGGAAACACACTTTGTAAATAAGGTTATTTGTAAGTGAATTATAATTAAGTTTCATTATTTTTGTGTTTCTGTATCACGTTACATGGTGCCATGCGTCAAAACGGCAGTGTGTGCGTTAAAGTTTGTTTACTGTAACATCGCGCTACTCAGTTTGCGCAGCTGGTAACATTAGCCTACCATTGCCATTAGCCTAATAGCCTAAGATCAATTCTACTGTATATATCTCCTGTATATGTTGCAGTTTGAAATACACAAACAAATAAAACTGTGCTTTATCATGTTTTGACATGGCTGATGAAAGAACCACTATTCGACAGACTGAGTTAGCTGATGTTTTAACTTAAGTGGTAACGTTAGCCTACGGGGCCCCGGGGTCAATAAATTGCGCCAACCACTCCGCATGGACTCTTAAACCGGATTTATTCCCAACTTGTGGGCAACGGGACAACCTGTTTACTGCCTATACATCGTGCCCGTGGAAAATGCATTTTGATGCATCTGTTATATGCAACTGTGTCCCTGTGGACACCAAAAGGTAACCTCGTTATAGCTGACGCCAGATCAGTATTTCGCATCATACGGCCTGCAATCTCTATTCAGGCCGATCTGAGATCTGCTAAAATAACAGTTACGTTGGTATAATTAAACTAGGCATTACTAGTTGCTTGCAGATCCACGATACATTAGGGTTGATCTTGGCTCCTATTTCCGGGTTATTTAATTTCTCATGTCATCATGTTTTGCTTATGCACGATTTAGACAAAATCAATGGTCTCCAGCTGAAAAAAAACAATAATAATCTATCAATCCTGACTCTGCAAAGTCATTAAAGTTAGTATTTTAATAATAGTTATAGGGTAACAATAATGTCACAGACTCAACTGTCCTCAAGAACATGGAAGTCCCATTAAAGAGAAGAGGGACAAGCCAATGTTTCACAAGAATTGCATGGTTATTATTCAATGAATGCAAATATTAATACATTCATGTAGTACATAGTTATAATGTTAATCACATAACTTCCAAAATGTAACCAATAAATTACACATTAATATAACAAAATAGTTACTTGTTATTACCATTTACTATTTAAGTCACTTTGTAATATTACCCTTAACCCATTTTGGTTAATACTTACTTTGGTTAAACTTTGATTTTACAGACTTATTGCCTTGAAGTTAATTATCATTAAGAATAATTGTATTATTGAATATCCAATTTGTCTGATGTGTTCCATGTCACCCATCCCTAGGTCCAACACAATTTATCCATGGTTGACAATAAAGTAAATTGTATCTCTTTTATATCTTTATAATGCAATAGAAAAGGCTTAGGATTTGCTCGCATCGGGTCCTCCCTCAGTATGAAATACTTTGTTGTGCGGCATGTTAATAATTATAATTGATCTTAGTTTTGTTTTTAGTAAAAATGCCGGGTGGATCAACTTTTCGGCAGTGCACCCATTGCTTGGAAAAAATCAACAGTGCTAATCGAAGATGCACCAAGGTAAATAATGTACAATAGACTATTGTACTGTCTAACTACTATCCCCTTTTGTCATGCATTTGTGCCAGAGGAATTAGGTCAAAATTCAAATAACCTTTATTGGATTTAAATATCTCAGTATCTGTTGTCCAAGTAATACAATGAGAATAAAACTGGAGTTTGCAGTGGATAAATTAAGTTAATAATAAAAAAGCCAAAAGAGTTTTGTTTTAATACACTACAAACTTGCATGACAGTAGGCTCAAAATTCTAGAAAATGGCAACATCTCTGCTAGCCCATGCAATAGGGTACGTGAATGTGTCAAACATCACATGGATAAACAAGTCTCGTTACATCTGCTTGTTGGAAAAAGTGTTAACAGAAGTACTAACTAACTGTGATATTTATTTGTAATTAAATCGTAAAAATTATTTGTATTTTTAAGTTATTCAGATAACCTAGCTAGCTGTTTCCATTTTTTTCATATTATTTTGCTATTCAAATATCTGTGAGAAGAAGAAAAATAAAAGCTTTTAAATATCAATCTGGTTATGTAATGGCCATTGATCTTCGGTAACTCATTTAAAGGTAATTTAAGTATATCAGCTCTTTGTCTAACAAAGCGCTTAGAAAAGGCTTAAACCTGATGCAATGAGAATTGTTTTCTGCATTTGGGGATCGGCATGAAGCCTATAGTGACAATTTAAGTTATATTGTTTGTGGCCAAATAACGGAGATTCATATTTTCCATTAAAATATGGTACATAACAAGCTTGGTGATATTAAAGGTTGGCTGCATATTTAGTCTACCTAGTCAATACACACACCACAGTCTAGAATTTTTTTTGTGTCATACTGTTTCCTCACTCTCTCCATCTCTCCTCCTTACTCAGTATGGGAAGCTGCTGGACCTAAAGTCCAGGCAGACAGCTCGCATGAGAATGTTCCAGACCAAGGCCAAAGAATGGGCTCAAAAAGTAAAAAAGTCACGGAATCAGGCCAAAATATTTGACAACAGTTCCCTGTTGGTAATAAACACTTTGTTTTTTTCTTTTGGTTAGCCATGGGAGCTTTCTGTCAACATAAATTACATTTAACTTGTATCCATTCTGCTTCACGCTAAGGTTTTTTCTTTTGGTTCACTGGTAATGCAGTAGAGTACACTAGTGGTCCAAAGTTTTGGGACACTTCCGTAAAAGGTTTATCTTGTTTTAAAAAAAACTTTTGATCTGAAAGTGTATGCCTAAATGTCTGAAATTAGTTTAGTAGACAAAAATATACTTTTGCAAACATACATGTTTTTCAAGGAGAAAACTAACATTTTATTTAATGATAAAAGTTTTTAAAATTGATGACTTTGCCAGAATAATGAAAAATAATGAAGTTCAATGAATGCAAATAATGAAAAATAATATTGCTTTAAGAGCATCTCAGGGTAAGACCTCAAGAAGCTTCTTGATAAAATGACATAATAAAGAAAACATTTCTGTACTGTACTGTATTTTTTTTCCACATTTTAGAATATTAATAAACACTTAAATTATGAAATGAAACATAGGGTACTAGGGGAATGTTGTAACTGTGACACTGAAAAATAATCAAAAAATATTATGTTTGATCTTTAGTGTAGTCACTTTTGACTAGAAATGTTTTCATGTCATTTTAGAAGCTCCTTGAGGTCTCACCCTGAGATGCTTTAAAAAGAATATTAAAGGAGTTCCCATCTATTCTGTCCTCTTATTGACGTTTTTTTCTTAATTATTCGGTCAAAGTCAGCCATTAAAAAAAAAGTTAGTTTTGTAATTAAAAACATGTATGTTTGCAAAATTATATTTTGCAAATTATATACTGGCTGCTGCTCATCCAGGGGCAGTACAGAATCCATTCCATTCCATTTTCTACCGCTTATCCGAACTACCCCGGGTCACGGGGAGCCTGTGCCTATCTCAGGAGTCATCGGGCATCAAGGCAGGCAGTACAGAATCTTTAAAGTTAATTTTTTTAAGGATTTGCTTTGCCATTATTTAGAAAGGATGAAAGAGAGTGGACAGAAAAGTGTTGGGCAGAGATAGGGGACCTTCCAGGGGGGAATTTGGTTTGTCGTGAATTGCACTAGCAGTTTATGACGGAACACTAACCAATTGGTTATTGGTGCCGTTGTACAGAATCTTTCAGAGAGTTTCTCGTAAAAAAAAAATTGCTCTGGATGTTCCCCCTTATAAAAACACATACTAAGGAGTAAGGACAGTGGACTGCCCGCTCTTTATTTCTAAATACTATGTGTATAGTAACCCTGCTTTGGAAATCTCTCTCTGTTTGCTTATATGCTTTTCTTTGTTAAGATGGAGAAACTGAAAGCTCTTTGGTTTTTGCCCCTCCTGCTGTGGGGAAAGTATAGACTGCAAAATAAAAAGTGGGTGGCCCACCTCCAGTGCCCCTTTGAGATGCCAGTGTTAGCGCATGCGGTCATGGAGAAGATCATTTGCCTATTTGAAGGTTTGTTTGAAGGTAGGTCACATGATAACATCAGTACATTCATGATAATTTAAGATTGATCCTGTATTGTGTACCTGTCCAGAACAGATTTAAATCTCAGTTAATATCATTTTTCTACATAGTGGGTTGTAATTCTGTTTGGTTTATATCTGTTTATATTTCTTTGGGTACTCATATTTTATATACTGTGTGTGTTTGTGTTTTTGTTTTGTATTTTTTATCAAATCATGTGTTCCTGAAAGAGAGGAGGTGGGGCAGCAAGTAAGGACAGGAGAAGATGAGGTAGAGAGAGAAAAGATGAACACCAGAGAGGACAGAAGGAGCACCGTGAAGTAGAAGAGACTGAGAGTAGGGACATGCAGGAGATTGAGGTACAGGAAGACAGAGAAGAGACTGAGAGTGCGGAGAGAGAAGAAATGGAGGGACGAAAATACTTAGAAGAGTTGGGACTGATGGAGACAGAACAGGTACAGGAAGAAAAGGTAGATAGTAAGATGGTGGAGAGAGAAGAGATGGAGGGACAGAAAGACTTGGGGGCAGACAAGGAGAGAGAACAGACAGCGGAAGTGGGGAAAAGCAAGATTAAGGAGAAAAAGAAAGTAGTAGCAACAAACAGGTAAGTGCCAATTCAGAATAGAAGATACAGAGTAATAAGGGCAACCTTCACTATGTAGAATATATCCATGTACAAAGAAAAGAAGCACACCACACTAGACTCTGGACACAGGATAGTAATTCACAAGTTGATCTTTTTATACTTTCTTAAAACATGAAGTTATTTGTATGGCAGCAATTTGGCATCCAGGGGGCCATAATGCAAGGTGGCAACAACCAACTGTGAAGTCATCAGAGAAAGTGTCAACAGATTGCCCTGCATTGCACTTGCAAGTATTTACCTGGCTTACTTCTAATGCAATTTACACAGTTGTTTTTCTCTATATAGGAAAGTAGCTGTCAATATTTCAGCTAAAAAGAAAAGAAGAAAAAGAAGACAAACCGAGGATGATGGTAGGAAAATGCTATAAAGTATTTTAAATAAAAAATTAAATAAATAACTAATCCTAAACTGTTAATTAATAATTTAAAAGGTTTAAAAAATCGAATACCTTTTTGGGGTGAGCTTCAGGGTTAAGTACTCTGTACTATTCTCTCCCATTTAGGACTACTTTGCGAATCCTGTAACATCCATTGTGGCACAATTTTTAACCTAGTTTATATTTACGAAACGCAATTGGGGTGGTTAGTAAAGCTATTGAAAATATTTTCTTTGTATTTTTTCAGTAAAACAAAGGTAAATTAACAAATCACATATTTCTTGAAATGGGGATGTAGATTACTATCTAGCCAGTATGGCAACAATCAAAATCTCTCCGCTGATCCACATTTCTGGTGTTTTGGTTATACCGCTGTTTCATTAAGGAGCAATGGTTTGTAATTAGACAATTTGTGCATTTTTCTTGACAACATGTCAGTATCACAGCACATTGGACATTTTTCAAGTACAATGTGTATCTATGACACGTGAACGAAAGGTTAGCAGCTATACAAAAAACATTCTGTACAACTGTATGTGCATGAATTGATACTAAACCACACCTAGAAAATATTGCTGAAAATGTTGCATTTTGTCAAAAGTTTTGAAGTCTAAAGAAAAAATAGTTAAAATGCCTTTTGATTTGTCTTTTACCTTCTCCCCAAGGGATGTAAAGAAGTACTGGTCCACTGGCTCCTGTGTCCATCATGGTAATATCAGCTTTCATGTTGAACTGAATCGAGTTGTCCCTAAAGGGACAGTTAACCCTAATAAAGAAGACTGTCCTATAATAGAATGGCAGTTATTTAGAGTTTTGTAAGCACATGGACCAATGTTACACCTCTTTTTGGAAAGTGAAGCGGGCTGCTTGATTGTGATTGACTGAAACAACTCAACATGTTTTCCCTATCAGAGAGATTAAGTTTTGTCACAAGAACAATTTATATGTACAGCTGTTTTAAGTGACATTCTGCTAAGCGATGACAGAGCCATAAATATTTGCTAAATTTTGATTTGATTGAGGGTAAGGAGAAGTTATCACAATTTCATATTTGGTAGGAATGGGAAGGTCTGCTTTTCACACAATACGATTAGATACACAATATGAGGTTAACAATTTTTCTAACTGTGAGAATCTGATTTCGTCCTGTCCTCTACAAATATTGCATCTGTGTTTAATACAAAGTTCATATATCATATGTATTCATTCGTATTCATTCCTATTAATATTAGCTTCTATTCATATAAGATGTGCCTTTCATTCTTGTTGTTTAACCTCGTTGAAAGTTGTATAATGTCTTATGCTGTCTTATGTTGATATAAGTATCTGTTGTTCTCCATCTCAAGGTTCCTAATGATGTCTAGGGAATTTTTTTTTGATATTGTAATATTAAATACGTGATCATATCTGATTGTTCAGGAGAAATAAGACTAAACAGAACGTCTGGTGATTTTCCACTGCTTTGGTGGTTTTATATGACACCTCCTGGTTAAAACTTATAAATATTAGTCCTTAAAACAATAAACTTTGGACTCTGATTGAACAAGCACTTGTGTCTGTGTCAAACTTTGTCTCCAGGCCTGAAACTCTGTGTGTTCTTCCGACTAGACTCTTCAACCGTAGAATATTGTTTAGACAAGGGGACATAATAAGTTTACATTCTTATAGATTGGGGGCTCGTCTGAGGGGAGATTCTTCTCTCAATGAACCAAAGAGAACAAAGACCTGTGGGGCACTGACGATCGGTCACAGACCTACATTAAAAGGGGTAAGTGTTTTTCTATACAGTTCTTGATGACTTACAGAAATCTAACGCTTACCCTGTAGGATTCTTGTGTGTTTAAATTCATGTTAGTGGGAGTTGATTCTCCCATTGTTGTACCAGTGAGGCTGGCGACAGTAATTAATAAAATAATTATTAACGAACATGAATAGGTTTCAATTCATGTTAGTGGGATTCGACTTCCCATTGTTGTACCAGTGAGGCTGGCGACAGTAATTAGTAAAATAATTATTAACGCACGAATATGAATGGTTAATGCAGTCTTGATCACACTGTAATTTGGGATCGAAGTGTTGGCTTTGAGGAGGCTTTGTTACTCACAAACAAACAAAAAATATATATAAAAATAATTCAAATCTGTGAATTCAAATGGTTATTCTAAAAGATAACATTCTAACAGTTAAAATTGAAAATATTATTGATATCACTGTTACTGCTTGTATTGAAATATTGGTGTCAGAAAAGGACGGTGAATGTAAATATCCCCCTCTGATCACAATATAATTCATGCAGCACTGTTGAAACTGTTGGTCGATTGAACACAAGGGTTTTTTCTTTGTTTTGTCTGTACTGTACTGTTTTATCACCGCCGGGTTTGAAAATAAAGATGGGAAATTCTGTTTCAAGGCCACTGCCGGGCGAAACAATCAAGGATTTTATATAAATCCATATGTTAGCAATATCGCAGGATGGTCGGAGGGAATAAAACCGAAAATTGATATTCCCTATCCGAGGGAAGGTTCATTTTCTGATGAGTGTATGTTACTGGCAAAGGGCATGTCACATGGAGGTTGGGGAGACCCAATATGGGATTATGCATACATGAATAAAGCTTATGCAGTATGGAAAGACATGAAAAAGGTTTGGGACCAGGGTCTGGAAAAAACTAAAATTGTTGCGTATGCAAATCAAAACCGGTGGCCATTAGAAAAGCCGCCGGGATACACAAACCCTTGCCAGACACAGACTTCTCCCTCTGCACCATCACTGTCGATATAACCAAAAGAGATGTGTAACAATCTCAATAAAATGGAAGGAAGGAGGCGGGAACCGGCAAACATTTAAACATTTAATAAAGTAATATAACAGCCGGCGGCCCCTCACGGACGACCGCCAGCGAACAAAACATAATATAAATACAAACATAACATAAGTTCGGGCCCGGTCCTCTCTCTTCGACGGTCCGGTCGCTCGTTCCTTTTATATTCTCCCATCTCCTACGTGATTCGAGGCCGGTGTGCGCACAGCTGGCGCTAATTCACAATTACTCACCGGACTCGAACCACGGTCTCGCCCCGCCTACTCTACTACAAGATGAAACCGGAAAAATTTATTGATAAAACTAATGTAACTACAAACCCTCTAAATTCAATGGTTTGGGTACGCGCTGGAAACGGGAAAATATGTGTCCATTTTGCGAACCCACATGCGTTGTTTGGGAAACTTGTACAGATGTTGAAATATTTTTTTAGACAATTAAGAGTGTTTCTTGATAAATGTCTAGGGAGTCAACAGGTCTTATCTTTTGAAACAGGCAGCAAGAGAGACTCAGCTGGTCCATTTTTTGTGCGTTTTAAGAAAGCATGGATTGAAGATTCTAAATTGCCATTAAATAATGACATAAAGCCTCTGTTTTTAGCACTCTGTTAAATAACATGAATTATAAACAAGCGCAGTTAATCAGAATAACAACTTCAAACTTGCATGATATGACTTTAGATGCTCTAGGAAAGCGAATCAGAGAGCTGGATAGCTCTGGGGGGTTTTCTGTAAAACAGGAACATGCTATGTTTACAGGCTATCCCGAAAAGAGGAGGACTGAACAAACAGCTGTAAACCCTAGCCAACGGAAGAAGTCTGAGGTCATTTGCTTTTGTTGCGGAAGGAGGAGCCATTACAACGAGAGTGCAGACAGTTGCGCAAGCCGATTTCTGGTGAGACACACACACAACAAAACACACCACAGAGCAGACATGAGACCACGGGTGCTCCATACCCAACCCAATGGCCCTCAAATCAAGAATAGGGGTGCCCACAGAGTGATCAGAGTGATGTCAGTTCTGATTTATGTATGATGATTCAAGTGTCGAGTAATGGCAATGGTCTTAAACCATTTTTCCACAAATACACAATTATTCCAGTTTACAGGCATCCGTCGATCCTCTGCCTAAAAGTGGACTGATAGGCGGCTCAAGGGCAATCTGTCTCCGGTGGCAGCATGTCTACACGGGTAGACTCCATGATTAACCCTTTGTTATGGTCTCAGTTCAGGGATGAAACTGCACAGCACATTCCCTGGTGTAAAAATGTACACCCTGGTGTATATATGAGTCCATACCTACGGGTGTACAAATTTACACTGAAGCAGAGTCTTTCTGGTGTGAAATGTTAATTTATTCATGCAGTTATTTAATCAATTGAGTTCACATTACAAGTGATGATTAATCATTAATGATGAACACCTGCTGTTAACAAACACAATCACTGAAGAAAACATGAAAAAGAGAAGTAATTTATGAGGTCACCAATAAGGAGAATAATGATTCCTTTAGTTAATCTCCTTGCTCCTTGCTAAAATATATGTTTATTTTAATTCTTTCAGTGTTGTCGTCTTATTAACACTCATAAGATGTTAAACACAAAGTTTAGCTAAAGTTATACGTGAGGTAAAATATGTATGTGGTTGATATTTTGCAATATATCTGGAAATTTTGTGTTAGTTTCAGTTTAACACTATTAATGTAAAATGCTTTATATAACACATAAATAACACTGCTGCGGTCGAAATATCACTTAAATTATTCTGGAGAAAGAAGTAACATTAATACAGAGCTACATCTAGACATCAACACTCATCATTCAATCCTCAATGATGGTGACAAGCTACAGAATTATTAAAATGAACAGATCAACTGCAATGCATTCTGGGAGTCATAGAGGAGTTTCTACCATGATGTTACCCAGAATACATTGCTACCTAAAGTTAATCTGTTGTTGATTGTCACCATCATTGAGATGCATTAAAAGATTCTTGAAGTCTGTGTGTTTAAATAAAACATTTTGACCCTTTAAAAATAATTGGGTATTACTATGCAGGTTCAGAATAACTTATTATCAAAATATTTTAAGTATAACATTTTGGTCCTGTATCATACACCAAAATCGCCACTTGGCCTCTTTGAACTTTGCTTTTACTGGAGTAAAGACACCAATAAATGAGAATGTTACAACTGAAGAATTTTATTATCATTGACAAACAAGGATCAAGAGACCAACTAAAGGAAACACTAAACACTATCAGGGTGACTTCTTATTGTTGATGTTTCTTCAGTGATTGTGTTTGTTAACAGTAGGTGTTCATCGTTAATGATCAATCATCACTTGTAATGTGAACTCTTGATTATTTAACTGCATGAATGAATTAACATTTCACACCAGAAAGACTCTGCTTCAGTGTAAATTTGTACTCTCTTAGGTATGGACTCAAATATACTCCAGTGTGTACATTTAACACCAGGGAGTTTGCTGTGTGGTTTCATTGACATGGAGCCGTATAGGGCTAAACTTAAAACAAACAAACCTGTCTACATTAAACAATACCCTTTGTCTAAAGATAAGGAACAAGGCATTCAACATTTGATTGAAAATTTTGTCAAGCAGGGTGTCCTCGAACAAACACACTCACCATATAACACACCAATTAATCCTGTTATGAAAGCTGATGGGAAAACTTGGAGATTAACTCAAGATTTAAGAGCAGTTAACCAGTTAATCATACCACTCGCACCAATTGTGCCTGATGTTGTATATCACAGTAATTGATTTGTGTGCAGCCTTTTTCTCTGTACTTGTACACCCAGATACTCAGCCTTTGTTAGCATTTACATTCAAGGGGCAGCAATATTCGTGGAAACGCCTTACACAGGGCTATGTAGACTCACCCGCTGTCTTTTCTGCAGCAGTGCACAGAACTTTGGCCAAAATGAGTGATTTGCCTTCAACAGTGTGTGTGCTTCAGTTTGCAGATTACATCCTTGTGTCGGGGAGACGGAGGTGGACTGTGAAAAAGCATCTGTGATAGTTTGCAGTGTACTTGCTGAAACAGGTTTTAAAGCCTCGAAAGAGCACGATAGGCACCTGAGGGGTCTGATCGATCACAAAGCTCGACCAAACACACCATTGGAGGTGGACTGCGGAAGCTGATGAACATTTCAATGCTTTGAAAGCAGCCATCACGACAGCACCAGCATTGGGCCTGCCAGATTACACCAAGCCTTTTCACTTGCATGTTAGGGAGACAGCGGGTGCCGCCTTAGGGGTTCTATATCAACTTCATGGCTCAACATATAGGCCAGTTGCATATCTGTCTAAAAAGTTAGATAACATAGTCACAGGTATGCCAGCATGTCTTCGTGCTGTGGCTGCAGCTGCTCTGATTGTACAGATAGCTGAGAAAACTGTGCTGTCACACCCTTAAATACTGTATGCATCCCATCAGGTAGGTGTAATTCTACACAACATGCAAACACAACACATGACAGCGCAACGACGCTCAGGTTACGAGGCTAATCTGTTGGCAACGAAAAATCTTAGCATTCAAACAACAGCAAACATTAATCCTGCTTTGCTGGGTATTTTGGGTATGGTAGACATGGCAGATTTTAATGTTGAACATGATTGCATCTTTGAACTGACCACCTCTTACTCTTCTAGGTTCGATCTGTTGGATACGCCCCTAGAGGGAGGAGAACATATTTATGTTGATGGGTCTTGTTCAAAACCATCTGACGGTGTCTACCTCTGTGGCTATGCTGTGGTTTCCGAGTCAGGAGAGGTAAAAGAAGCTTTTGCTCTAGATTACAATTCGGCTCAAGCTGCAGAGTTGATAGCATTAATACGGGCCTGTGAGCTGATGACAGGAAAGACAGTAACAATTTTCACTGATTCAAAGTATGCTTGGAGTGTTCTTCACCATTATGCCAGAATGTGGGAAGCGAGAAGTTTTAAAACTGCTGATGGAAAGCCAATTGCACATGCGAATCTGATAGGACAGTTAACTGAGGCAGTTCAGCTTCCGCTCGAAGTGGCCATAGTAAAGGTCAAGGGTCATGCTTCGGGGGGAGGATGAACAGACTATAGGCAACAGAAGGGCTGATGAAGCCGCAAAGGCAGCAGCCCAAGCTCAGATTAAATCACCATTTCTTCCAAAAAATGAAAGACAGGTAGCAATGACAGTGCACATAACGAATGTATCTGACATTGATATCAAAATCCTGCAAAGTCAACCAACACAGGGAGACTTAGAGCATTGGAGCTAAAGTGTTTGCACTCCTGACAAGGAAGGGATTATTAGAGATGGACAGGGTAGGATAGCACTACCAAAATTAGGGTTAATTATCCTAATTAGACATTACCATGGGTTATCTCACACCAGTTGTGCAAAAGTAGTTCAAGCAATTAATCAATTGTATTGTATAGCCGATGTTCATAGAACAGCAAAGCTTGTTTTGGATGCATGCTTAACATGCGCTCAGGTAAACCCGCACAAATCAGCTAAGCACGATGCATTGACACATCCGGAAGCTCCTTTTCAACATTTACAAATTGATTTTGACTCCATCTTCCACGACAAAATTGTAACCGTTCGAGGTACTAATGGGTAGACCTTTCCCGACCCCGTGGTCAAAGGCCGGTCTGGTATTTCTTGTTTAGGTGATCTTCAGGTGATCCAGGAGGACTACGTGACTTCCCTAGTTGAAAAGTTAAATTCTATATGTGCTGATGTTTCTTTGTGCCTTGCTCTTCCCTCAGAGCAGCCTACTCATAACTTTGTTCCAGGACAAAAAGTCTTTGTGAGGAATCTGAAGCCAACAAAGGTTGGAGAACCAAAGAACCACAGACCAGCGACTGTGATTGCCATAACACGGACAGGAGTTCTGACGGACTACCAGCCACAGTGGATACACGCTTCCAGACTGAAGTTGTGTTCTTCAGGAGAGCAGGCCAGCTCCAATTTAACATAGAATCTCAACAGGGGATTCACCTTACTAGACCTCAGGGTGGAGAAAGCACTGACTAAGCTGAGGAGAGAACTACCTTTTGTGAGGTGGGGGCCACCCAAAGCAAGAAGATAGGAGGCCCATTGAGCCAACAGTGCTGACTCTGTAGCTTCCCCTGCGGTGCATTGAGGGCCAAATTCTATTCTTAAAAGGAAAAAGGGAAAAATTGTTATCCTTAGTGCAAATTTCCATGGAATTCTTAGATATCAATTCCTATACTGCTTGCACACTTACAGAAGCCCTTATTGCGTTTGGCCCAGATATTCTGAAATGATAGAACCTAACAGGCCATGGCATCCGTTCAGGCAGCCAGGTAGACTGCGTGGAACTACGATTATTCTAATCTAATTATTCTAAAATACCTCTGGCACACTGACGACCGGACACAGACCTACATTAAAAGGGGTAAGTGTTTTTCTATACAGTTTTTATGACTTAAAGAAATCTAACGCTTACCCTGTAGGATTCTTGTGTGTTTAAATTCATGTTAGTGGGAGTTGATTCTCCCATTGTTGTAACACTGAGGCTGGCAACAGTAATTAGTAAAATAATTATTAACGAATATGAATAGGTTTCAATTCATGTTAGTGGGATTCGACTTCCCATTGTTGTGACAGCGAGGCTGGCAACAGTAATTAATAAAATAATTATTAACGCACGAATATGAATGGTATATGCAGTCTTGATCACACTGTAATTTGGGATCGAAGTGTTAGCTTTGAGGAGGCTTTGTTACTCACAAAAAATAAAATCTGTTTAATGTTTATTCTAAAAGATAACATTCTTACAGTTAAAATTGAAAATATTATTGATATCACTGTTACTGCATGTATTGAAATATTGGTGTCAGAAAAGGACGGTGAATGTAATATCCACCTCTGAACACAATATAATACATGCAGCACTGTTGAAACTGTTGGTCGATTGAACACAAGGGTTTTTCTTTGTTTTGTCTGTACTGTACTGTCTTATCACCGCCGGGTTTGAAAGTGTAAGATGGAAAATTCTGTTTCAAGGCCACTGCCGGGTGAAACGCCAGTCGCCTGTATGTACAGAAATAATCAGGGATTTTATACAGATCCAGTATGTTAGCAATCTTGCAGGATGGTTGGAGGGAATAAAACCGAAAATGTTATATTCCCTATCCGAGGGAAGGGTCCTTTTCTGATGAGTGTATGTTATTGGCAAAGGGCATGAGACCCAATATGGGATTATCAATACATGTTTAAAGCTTATGCAGTATGGAAAGACATGAAATTGTTGCGTATGCAAATCAAAACTGCCCCTTGCCAAACACAGACTTCTCCCTCTTCACCATCACTGTCGATAAAACCAATAGAGATGAAACCGGAAAAATTAATTGATAAACCTAATGTAACTACAAACCCTCAAAATTCAATGGTTTGGGTAAGAGCTGGAAACACGCTAAATGATAGACCGTTGAGAAAAGTTTGCCCTCCCCACAATATCAATTGAAAATGATAAAATCACAAACAGCGATACGGGGGCAAACCCACATGCGTTGTTTGGGAAAATTTTACAGAAGTTGAAATATTTTTTTAGACAGATAAGAGTGTTTCTTGATAAATTTTTAGAGAGTCAACAGGTCTTATCTTTTGAAACAGGCAGCAAGAGACTCAGCTGCTCAATTTTTTGTGCGTTTTAAGAAAGCATGGGTCGAAGATTCTAAATTGCCTATGAATAATGATATAAAGCCTCTATTTGTCAATACTCTGTTAAATAACATGAATCATAAACAAGCTGTCAGGCTTTGCCTGTCGTTTTATTTTTGGTTTATTCTTATCCAGTTTGCTGTGTTTTGTCGTTTGCCTTTGTCTCACGTCTGGTAACCCATTAAGGCTCTTACTGCTGTTGATTTCCCTCACCTGCTCCTCATTTGTGTTCCCTCTATTTCAGCTCGTTTTGCCATTCTCTCTGTGTGGCGATGTAATTTGTTTGTACCATGTTTGCTCGTAGCGCTTGTAGTTACTTTTGATCTATCCTTTCGTAGGAACGAGGCATCCCGTGAGCTGGTTTGGACTTTATTTTCCCTTACAGCTCTCTTTTGGATCTCGTGTTCCTTTTGGATTTACGTTTGGATTATTCTCTCACGGAGTATCGACTAGCGGAGTTTTCCAGTTTTACGGTCTGGTGTGCCCTGGCCACATTCTCTCTCACGGAGGTTATAGCCGGCCGTGGTTCCTATGTTTCTTGTCAGCAGTGCCCTGCCGATTTATTGTTTGTTGCTGTGTAACCTTGTGCAAATAAACTGTATTATCCTCACCTGCATCTGTGTCCTTCTGAGAACCGTGACAGTACATCGCCACCAAAGATGGACTCAGCAGAAGAGGTCGATGTTCGCCGTGCCATCGCCAGCCAGGGATTGCTTTTAGGACGTCAGCAGCAGGAGGTAGCGGAGATTCGTGTGGGCATCTCTACTCTCTCCCAACAACTTGCTGCTATCGCTCATCACCTTGACCAGACCCAGTCTATACAAGCGGCAGCTTCAGCTAGTGCTGCACCGGTTGAGACGGACGCAGTCTCTTCCCGCCGACCGGAGCCTCGTCTCAATCCTCCAGTTCCCTACGCCGGTGAGCCCACTTCCTGTCGCTCATTTCTCTCACAATGTTCTCTGACCTTCTCCCTACAGCCCTCCTGCTTTTCCACCGAGCAGTCGAAGGTAGCATTCGTGGTCATGCAGCTGAAGGGTGTCGCCAGGGAATGGGGTACGGCGCTCTGGGACAATAAGCATGCCTGCTGTGCTTCTTTTGAGGTGTTCTCCCAGGAGCTTAGGAAGGTTTTCGACCGGTCTGCACTTAACAGCGAGGCAGCTCGGTCGTTGTCCCTCTTACAACAGGGTTGCAGGACGGTCTCTGATTACTCCATTGAGTTCCGTACATTGGCTTCATCTTGCGGCTGGAATGACAAGGCTCTTTGGGATCGGTTCTTGCACGGATTAGCGGATCGTGTGCTGGACGAGATTTATTCTCTGGAGCTTCCTCCGGCGCTCGACGGGCTGATACAGCTCGCCCTCCAGGTCGATTTTCGGCTGGGACTCCGTACTCAACGACGCGGGAGGGAAACCGTGGACGGGGAGTCCTCTAGCGTGTTCAGGGATGTTGTCCAGCCCCCTTCTCTATCTCCGCCCCAGGAGGAGCCTATGCAGATCAGCCGTGCCCGGCTCACCAATCAGGAACGTCGTCGACGCCGGGCCAACAATTTGTGTCTCTATTGTGGTGATCCTGAGCATTTAGTGGCTGGTTGTCCACTTATTAAGAGTCGTCCAGTCAGCTTGTCTTCTCGTGGGGTAAGCATTTGCTCTACTGTTCCCCTCTCTCACAGCCGGACTGTTCTTCCCGCAGTCATTCAGTGGAGGGGAGTTAGCCACTCGGTTATTGCCCTCATTGACTCTGGAGCGGAGGGTGATTTTATTGACATTGAGCTGGCTAAGAGGTGGAGGATTCCCGTAGTACCTCTCGCTCAGTCCATTGCGGCTGAGACGCTCTGCGGCACGCCTCTCACACACATTTCTTCGACTACTGAACCTGTTTCGCTCACCACGTCTGGAAATCACACAGAGAAGCTTCAGTTTCTCCTGATTCAATCTCCCTCCGCTCCTATCGTGTTGGGTCACGCCTGGCTGACTAAACATAACCCTCTTATTGACTGGAGAAAGAATGTTGTTTGTGAATGGAGGGATTTTTGTGCTTCTAATTGTTTAAACACTGCTCTTTCTCCTTTGATTTCTTCTCCTCTGTTTCAGGAGGAGCCTGTAGATATCTCGGGGGTACCTAAATGTTATCATGATCTGAGAGCGGTTTTTAGTAAGTTCCGAGCGACATCTCTACCTCCACACCGCCCGTACGACTGTGCGATTGACCTTTTACCTGGCACTTCTCCACCTAAGGGTCGCCTTTACCCTCTTTCTGGTCCTGAAAGGGAGGCCATGGAAAGGTATGTGGCCGATTCCTTGTTGTCCGGCATTATTCGTCCCTCTTCCTCTCCGGCTGGGGCGGGGTTTTTCTTCGTGGAGAAGAAGGATGGTTCCCTTCGCCCTTGCATTGATTACCGGGGGCTGAACGACATCACGGTTAAGAATTGCCATCCTTTGCCGTTGATGTCGTCAGCTTTCGGTCTCTTGCAGGGTGCTACCATCTTTACGAAGCTAGACTTACGCAATGCTTATCACCTGGTCAGGATAAGGGAGGGGGACGAGTGGAAGACCGCCTTTAACACTCCCACAGGCCACTTTGAGTATCGTGTGATGCCTTTTGGCCTGTCGAACGCTCCGGCGGTTTTCCAGAGACTCGTCAATGACGTGCTGAGGGACATGGTCGACCGGTTCGTTTTCGTCTACCTCGACGACATTTTGATTTTCTCGCAGAATGAACGGGACCATGTCCAGCACGTCCGGCGGGTTTTAAGTCGGTTACTTGAGAATCGCCTGTTCGCTAAGATGGAGAAGTGTGTATTTCACGCACGGTCGGTTCCGTTTCTGGGTTTTATCTTGTCGCCCGAGGGTATTCGGATGGACCCCAGTAAGGTAAAAGCAGTTGCTGATTGGCCTACCCCGGTTAATCGCAAGGCGGTCCAGCGATTTCTGGGGTTTGCCAATTTTTACAGACGGTTCATCCGAGGGTTTGGTCAGGTCGCTCTTCCCTTGTCGGAGCTCACATCCACGTTGAGGCGGTTCGTGTGGTCAGAGCGGGCTCAGACTGCGTTTGATAGACTTAAGGGTCTCTTTACGTCTGCGCCCATTCTGGTTAATCCCGACCCGTCTCGTCAGTTCATTGTGGAGGTCGATGCTTCTGAGGCGGGGGTAGGAGCGATCTTGTCCCAACGTTCTGCCCAGGACGACAAGATCCATCCCTGTGCGTTCTTCTCCCGCCGGCTCAATTCCTCGGAGCGGAATTACGATATCGGTAATAAGGAGTTGTTAGCTGTTAAGCTTGCGTTGGAGGAGTGGCGTCACTGGTTGGAGGGGGCTAAGGTTCCCTTCTTGGTATGGACCGACCATAAGAACCTTGAATATATCCGTTCGGTTAAGCGTCTGAACTCTCGGCAGGCTCGCTGGGCTCTTTTTTTTGGGCGTTTTGATTTTGTCATCGCCTACCGGCCGGGTAGTAAGAATGGTAAGCCGGACGCACTTTCGCGTCAGTTCGAGGTCGAGGCTTCTTCCTCCCTCCCGGTGTCCGTTCTTTCCCCCACTCGGGTGGTGGGGGCGGTCACTTGGAGGGTGGAATCCTTGGTTCGCGAAGCTCTTGTCAACATTACTCCCCCGGCTGGTGTTCCAGCGAATCTGTTGTTTGTTCCTCAGGCGGTCCGTACCGACGTTCTCCAGTGGGGTCATTCCTCCAAACTAGCTTGTCACCCAGGAGTTGCTCGCACCTTGTCTCTTATAAAGCAACGGTTTTGGTGGTCTTCCATGGCGCAGGACGCTCACGAGTTCGTCTCGGCATGCCCGGTCTGTGCGACTAACAAATCTTCTAATCGTCCCCCGGCGGGACTCCTGCATCCGTTACCCACCCCTTCGAGACCCTGGTCCCACATTGCCTTGGACTTCGTCACTGGACTTCCTCCGTCCTGCGGCAATTCCGTGGTCCTCACTGTGGTGGACAGGTTCTCGAAGGCGGTACATTTTATTCCCCTCCCTAAGCTTCCGTCTGCTAGTGTAACTGCTAGCATCGTCCTTAAGGACGTTTTCCGTATCCATGGCCTTCCCGTGGATGTGGTTTCTGACAGGGGCCCCCAGTTTGTTTCTAAGTTTTGGGCAGAGTTTTGTCGTCTCCTGGGGGCCACTGCCAGTTTATCCTCTGGTTACCATCCACAGTCTAATGGGCAGTCCGAGCGGGCGAATCAAGATCTCGAGAGGGTCCTGCGTTGCGTTGCTTCTTCTGAGCCTTTGTCTTGGAGTTCTAAGTTGACAATGGTCGAGTATGCTCACAACTCCCTTCCGGTTTCGTCTACGGGTTTGTCGCCCTTCCAGTGCTGCCTTGGTTACCAACCCCCGTTATTTCCCTCCCAAGAGGCTGACGCCTCCGTTCCATCTGCTCAGGGCTTTGTTAATCGGTGCATTCGCACCTGGAGGATTGCTAGACGGGCTCTCATTCTCGCTCGTAGACGCTACCAAACATCAGCTAATCGCCGTCGCTCCAAGGCGCCCTCTTACGTGTGCGGTCAAAGGGTTTGGTTGTCTATATCTGACCTTCCCCTTCATGTCCCCGCACGTAAGCTGGGTCCCAAGTTTATCGGCCCTTTCCCTATCACTAAGATTGTTAATCCTGTGTCAGTTCGCCTCAAGTTGCCTCCCTCTCTTAAGCGTGTTCACCCTACATTTCATGTGGCCAAGATCAAGCCTGTTGTTCGTTCCCCCCTTCAGCCCTCGACCTCTGCTCCTCCGCCTCCTAGACTCATCGAGGGGTCGCCGACATATACGAGCGTCGACTTCTCGATGTGAGACGGCGGGGAAGAGGTCACCAATACCTGGTAGACTGGGAGGGTTACGGTCCGGAGGAGAGATGCTGGATTCCTGCTCGGGACATTTTGGACCGCTCTCTCATTGATCAGTTCCTTCGCTCTCGTGGGTAGGTTTTGGATGCCATGAGGCATCTTTGGGGAGGAGGTTCTGTCAGGCTTTGCCTGTCGTTTTATTTTTGGTTTATTCTTATCCAGTTTGCTGTGTTTTGTCGTTTGCCTTTGTCTCACGTCTGGTAACCCATTAAGGCTCTTACTGCTGTTGATTTCCCTCACCTGCTCCTCATTTGTGTTCCCTCTATTTCAGCTCGTTTTGCCATTCTCTCCGTGTGGCGATGTAATTTGTTTGTACCATGTTTGCTCGTAGCGCTTGTAGTTACTTTTGATCTATCCTTTCGTAGGAACGAGGCATCCCGTGAACTGGTTTGGACTTTATTTTCCCTTACAGCTCTGGATCTCGTGTTCCTTTTGGATTTACGTTTGGATTATTCTCTCACGGAGTATCGACTAGCGGAGTTTTCCAGTTTTACGGTCTGGTGTGCCCTGGCCACATTCTCTCTCACGGAGGTTATAGCCGGCCGTGGTTCCTATGTTTCTTGTCAGGAGTGCCCTGCCGATTTATTGTTTGTTGCTGTGTAACCTTGTGCAAATAAACTGTATTATCCTCACCTGCATCTGTGTCCTTCTGAGAACCGTGACACAAGCGCAATTGATCAGAATAACTTGCATGATATGACTTTAGAGAATGCCATGTTTACAGGCTATCTAGGAAAAAGGAACATTGAACTAACAGCTGTAAACCCTAGCCAAAGGAAGAAGTCTGAGGTCATTTGCTTTCATTGCGAAGGAGGGGCGATTACAAACGAGAGTGCAGAGAGTTGCACAAGTTTCGCACACACACACCACAGAGCAGACATGAGAACACCGGTGCTTCATATCCTACTGAGTGGCATTCAAATCAAGCATAGGGATACTCACAGAGAGATGTCGGTTCTAACCCTAACATTTTCGAGTAATGTGGAGGCCAATGGCATTAAACCATTCTTCCACAAATTCACAATTATTACAGGTGCTCCACTTAATCTTTTAGGTCGTGATATGATGCATAAATTAGGCATGGACATTAAGTTTACTGATAACAAGGTTGTTTTTTCCTTTCTGTCTAGTTTACAGGCATCCGTCGATCCTCTGCCTACGAGTGGACTGATAAGCGGCTCAAGGGTAACTCCCTCCGGTAGCAGCATATCTATAGGGGCGGACACCATGATTAACCCTTTGTTATGGTCTCAGTTCAGGGATGAAACTGGTTTCATTGACATGGGTCCTCATCGGGCTAAACTTAAAACAAACAAACCTGTCTACATTAAACAATACCCTTTGTCTAAAGATAAGGAACAAGGCATTCAACATGTGATTGAAAACTTTGTCAAGCAGGGTGTCCTCGAACAAACACACTCACCATATAACACACCAATTAATCCTGTTTTGAAAGCGGATGGGAAAACTTGGAGATTAACTCAAGATTTAAGGGCAGTTAATCAGTTAATCATACCACTCGCACCAATTGTGTCTGATGTTTTGACTGTTATGAATTCAGTGCCACATTCGCACAAGTATTTTACAGTAATTGATTTGTGTGCAGCCTTTTTCTCTGTACCTGTACACCCAGATACTCAGCCTTTGTTAGCATTTACATTTAAGGGGCAGCAATATTCATGGAAACGCCTTGCTCAGGGCTATGTGGACTCACCCGCTGTCTTTTCTGCAGCAGTGCACAGAACTTTGGCCAAAATGACTGATTTGCCTTCAACAGTGTGTGTGCTTCAGTTTGCAGATGACATACTCGTGTCGGGGGAGACGGAGGAGGACTGTGAAAAAGCATCTATAATTGTTTGCAATGTACTTGCCGAAACAGGTTTTAAAGCCTCGAAAGAGAAACTGCAATGGGTTCAATCCAAGGTAACCTGTCTGGGACATGTGTTGATGCAGGGTCTCAGAGCAATATCCACAGATAGGGTCCAGCTGATCAGAAAGGTTAAGTCCCCACGAACAATAAAGGAGCTACAAAGCTTTCTGGGACTAATTAACTATTGTAGACAGTGGATACCTGACTGTGCGATTCACGATAGGCACCTGAGGGGTCTGATAGATCACAAAGCTCCGCCAAACACATCATTGGAGTGGACTGCGGAAGCTGATGAACATTTCAATGCTTTGAAAGCAGCCATCACGACGGCACCAGCATTGGGCCTGCCGGACTACACCAAGCCTTTTCACTTGCATGTGAGGGAGACAGCGGGTGCCGCCTTAGGGGTCTTATTGCAACTTCATGGCTCAACATATAGGCCAGTTGCATATCTGTCTAAAAAGTTAGATAACATAGTCACAGGTATGCCAGCATGTCTTCGTGCTGTAGCGGCATGTGCTCTGATTGTACAGATGGCTGAGAAAACTGTGCTGTCACACCCTTTAATACTATATGCATCCCATCAGGTAGGTGTAATTTTACACAACATGCAAACACAACACATGACAGCGCAACGACGCTCAGGTTACGAGGCTACTCTGCTGGCAACAAAAAATCTTAGCATTCAAACTACAGCAAACATTAATCCTGCTTTTCTGGGTATTTTGGGTATGGTAGACATGGCAGATTTTAATGTTGAACATGATTGCATCTTTGAACTGACCACTTCTTACTCTTCTAGGTTCGATCTGTTGGACACGCCCCTAGAGGGGGGAGAACACATTTATGTTGATGGTTCTTGTTCAAAGCCATCTGACGGTGTCTACCTCTGTGGCTATGCTGTGGTTTCCGAGACAGGAGAGGTAAAAGAAGCTTTTGCTTTAGATTACAATTCGGCTCAAGCTGCAGAGTTGATAGCATTAATACGGGCCTGTGAGCTGATGACAGGAAAGAGAGTAACAATTCACACCGATTCTTGGTATGCCTGGAGTGTTCTTCACCATTATGCCAGAATGTGGGAAGCGAGAAGTTTTAAAACTGCTGATGGAAAGCCAATTGCACATGCAAATCTGATAGGACAGTTAACTGAGGCAGTTCAGCTTCCGCTCGAAGTGTCCATAGTAAAGGTCAAGGGTCACGCTTCAGGGGAGGATGAACAGACTATAGGCAACAGAAGGGCTGATGAAGCCGCAAAGGCAGCAGCCCAAACTCAGATTAAATCACCATTTCATCCAAAAAATGAATCAAAGGTAGCAATGACGGTGCACATAACGAATGTATCTGACATTGAAATCAAATTGCTGCAAAGTCAAACAACACAGGGAGACTTAGAGCATTGGAGAAAAAATGTTTGCACTCCTGATAAGGAAGGGATTATAAGAGATGGACAGGGTAGAATAGCACTACCGAAATTAGGGTTAATTATCCTAATAAGACATTACCATGGGTTATCTCACACCAGTTGTGCAAAAGTAGTTCAAGCAATTAACCAATTGTACTGTATAGCCGATGTTCATAGAACAGCAAAGCTTGTTTTGGATGCATGCTTAACATGTGCTCAGGTAAATCCGCACAAATCAGCTAAGCACGATGCATTGACACATCCGGAAGCTCCTTTTCAACATTTACAAATTGATTTTACACACATGCCGCCAATAGGTAATTTAAAATATCTTTTGGTAATTGTGGATCGATTCTCAAAGTGGCCTGAAGCATTTCCATGCGCAAAGGAAGATGCTAAAACAGTGGTAAAAATCTTAACGAAGGAGATTGTGCCAAGGTGGGGCGTACCGGCCAGATTGGAATCGGATAACGGGACGAGTTTCACGTCAAAGGTAACACAGCTCTTAGGAAAAACATTGTCTATTGATTGGCATTTTAATATTCCATTTCATCCGCAAAGTGCAGCAGTCGTGGAGAGATGTAATCAAACACTGAAAACACGACTAACAAAAGCTGTACTCGATACAGGAAGAAAGTGGGTTGATTTATTGCCCGCAGTCTTGGCAGAAATAAGAATGACCCCATCTTCCACGACAAAATTGTAACCGTTCTAAATACTAATGGGTAGACCTTTCCCGACCCGTGGGTCAAAGGCCGGTCTGGTATTTCTTCTTTAGGTGATCTGAAGGTGATCCAGGAGGACTATGTGACTTCCCTAGTCGAAAAGTTAAATTCTATATGTGCTGATGTTTCTTTGTGCCTTGCTCTTCCCTCAGAGCAGCCTACTCATAACTTTGTTCCAGGACAAAAGGTCTTTGTGAGGAATCTGAAGCCAACAAAGGTTGGAGAACCAAAGTACCACGGACCAGCAACTGTGATTGCCGTAACACGGACAGGAGTTCTGACGACTACCAGCCACAGTGGATACACGCTTCCAGACTGAATCTGTGTTCTTCAGGAGAGCAGGCAAGCTCCAATTTAACATAGAATCTCAACAGGGGATTCACCTTAATACATCTCAGGGTAGAGAAAGCACTGACTAAGCTGAGGACAGAACTACCTTTTGTGAGGTAGGGGCCACCCAAAGCAAGAAGATAGGAGGGCCATTGAGCCAACAGTGCTGACTCCGTAGCTTCCCCTGAGGTGCATTGAGGGCCAAATTGAATCATTGAAATTATCCTAATGATGGGTATGTATACAGCTCCACTCAATGTGGAGAATGCAGGAGCTTACAGCAGACATGCTAGTAAATGATAAGGGTGATTGCAATATGCCAAAACAAATGTGTTTAATTGTACAAATGACTCTGAATATTCGAGAAGGAAGACCACCAACATCCGTAATGCGAGACTATAACTGTTCGTATACAGGAGAACCTTTTCAAGGTCCTGCATTTTATGTAAATGCTCGTCCCGCAGAATTATGTGTGTGTTCCAAATCAGGCAGACATATAGTAGGAATGTCCGATTGTAGAAATGAAATTACTTTGTCTCAATCAAATAACGGACATCATAATTGCACCATACAATATCTCAATAAAACTACTGAGGGATTTGAATGTCCATTTTCACACTTAGACAGTTCACCAGGAATGGTGTGGGTTTGTGGTGAAACTGCATATTACCATTTAGATGCAGGGGAATGGAAAGGTTGTTGTTATGCTGCTATTTTGTCCAAAGGAACTAGCATAATGGAAAAGACAAATCTGGCCACATCTTTGAATAGACATAAAAGGGAAGTAAAACTGCCAAATTATTAAGCAGGCCATAAGATTAGTGATCCATGGACTACTCCTTGGGAAAACGTGGGATGGTCCCTAGCAGGTTTGTTTACAGGAACCGGTACTACTGTTGCTCTGAATAAAATTAATGGTCTGGCATGGCAAGTTCTTTCTTTGGAAAATGACACAGCACAAGCTTTAAACTTGACCTCTAACGAATTAAAGAAAATGAGAGTTGCCGTCGTGCAACATAGACTTGCTTTGGATATATTAACAGCAGAGAAAGGAGGAGTGTGCAAAATGCTAGGAGTATCTTGTTGTTTTTCAATTCCAGATTATGCAGACAATATCACCGACGTTGTGAAGCACATGAGAGAATCAGTTTGTGAACCCACACCGGTAGATGCAACATGGTTTCAATGGTTGGACAGCCTATCCGGGGGATGGGGATATTGGATAACCGGTACAGTAATTCCAGTTGTGATGACCATCTTAGCCTTGTTATTATTTTTACCATGCATGTTGCAGTGTGTGGTGGGATGTGTTAAAAGATCTGTTACTTCCTTTACAACCAAAGGAACCGATCGAATGATGTTAGCAAAAAGAACGACTGAGGTCAACCAGGCTATGCTGGTTAGACGCACATCTAAAGGTTATCATCCGAAAGATCAGAATCAAACTTGGGGATCCATATTTGATCATAACAGCGATACGGACAAGGATGATATTGATTGTGTTCAAACGCAGGAGTTAGAACCAGAACCAATACCGGTGATAGAAGAACCAAGAAATGTTGATGGACGTGACAATGTAATGGAAGGAGATAATGGGCTTGACGATTCGGTAATTGAGATTGGCACGGTAGATGATGAAGAGTAGATATAATTATGTTTATGTTTTCGTTTTTATTGAGGGTGATTGGTGTTGTTATGTTTTTATTACAAATCAGTCCGATTGATCTTTTACCTCAAAGAGCAGCTTGCAAACCAGAAAACCACATAAAAATACGCAAATGCAACTATCCTTTTATTAAAGATTTTGTATTAACCTTTAGATTAACCTTTTGTACTACTCTATATATATTTGTTCTTTAAAGGGACACAGGACTGCTTGTAAGACCGTTGGTCTGAAAGTGGCCATTGTGAGAATCTGGATTTCGTCCTGTCCTCTACAAATATTGCATCTGTGTTTAATACAAAGTTCATATATCATATTTATTAATTCGTATTCATTCCTATTAGTATTAGCTTCTATTCATATAAGATGTGCCTTTCATTCTTGTTGTTTAACCTCGTTGGAAGTTCTATCATGTCATGCTGTCTTATGTTGATATAAGTATCTGTTGTTCTCCATATCAAGGTTCCTAATGATGCCTATGGACGATTGTTCTGTTATTGTAATAATGAATATGTAATCATATCTGATTGTTCAGGAGGAAAGACTAAACAGAAAGTCTGGTGATTTTCCACTGTTTAGGTGGTTTTATATGACGCCTCCTAAGACAAAATTATAAGTATTAGTCCTAAAACAATAAACATTGGACTCTGATTGAACAAGCACTTGTGTCTGTGTCAAACTTTGTCTCCTGGATCCAGAAACTCTGTGTGTTCCGTCGACTAGACTCTTCAACCGTAGAATATTGTTAGACAAGGGGACATAAGAAGTTTACATTCTTTCAATAACCTTACAGATAACACAAACCATATTATTGTAAACACTCGGTTTTTGTAAAATAGAGTTTGCTCTCAATATGTTTTTCATGTGTTCATGAAGATTCTGCTACAACATACTGGTATTGACTTTACAATACAGTTTTCCGACAATGAAGTATAGTGCCCATCGTGCCCATTCCAAAAAAATTCCAGCCCGACATGCCTGAATGACTACCGCCCTGTAGCACTCACACCCATTGTCATGAAGTGCTTCGAGCGGCTGGTCCTGTCACACCTAAAAGACTCTCTACCATCCACACTGGACCCATACCAATTTGCCTATCGTAGCAATAGGAGCACAGATGATGCGGTGTCTATGGCGCTGCACTCCGTGCTCACACATCTGGACAATAAGTACACTTATGCACGCATGCTGTTTGTAGACTTCAGCTCTGCATTCAATACCGTCATCCCTTCCAAGCTTATCATCAAACTTGGAAACCTAGGCATTAACAACTCAACCTGCAACTGGATTATGGATTTCTTGACGAACAGGCCTCAGCTTGTTAGGTTAGGCAACATCTGCTCCACCACAATCACCCTCAACACTGGTGTTCCACAGGGCTGCGTACTGAGCCCCTTTCTCTACTCCCTTTTCACACTCGACTGCAGGCCTGTGAATGGATCTAGCTCCTTCATCAAGTTCGCAGACGATACAACAGTGATTGGTCTCATCAGCAACAATGATGAGACTGCTTACAGGGAGGAGGTACGGCACCTGTCCACATGGTGCTCAAACAACAACCTGCTCCTTAACACCTCCAAGACAAAGGAGATCATCGTGGACTTCAGGAAGGCGAAATGAGGCACACACAACCCCATCCACATTAAAGGGATGGCTGTCGAACGTGTTTCCAGTTTTAAGTTCCTGGGGACCCATATTTCGGAGAACCTGTCCTGGACCACCAACACCTCATGCCTGGTCAAGAAGGCTCACCAGCGTCTCTTCTTTCTGAGGACACTGAAGAAGAACCAACTGTCTTCAACTATCCTGGTGAACTTCTATCGCTGCACGATAGAGAGCATCCTGACCAACTGTGTCACAGTCTGGTATGGGAACTGTTCTGTTGCTGAGCGCAAGGCACTGCAGCGGGTGGTGAAAACAGCCCAGCGCATCACAGGAACTACACTCCCTTCCACTGAGGACATCCAGAGGAAACGCTGCCTGCATCGAGCTCGCAGCATTCTCAAGGACTCCTCTCACCCTGCTCACAGACTGTTTACTCTGCTGCCTTCCGGTAGGCGCTTCAGGTGCCTCCGGACAAGAACCAGCAGACTAGGAAACAGCTTTTTTCCCAGAGCTGTTTCATTATTGAACTTTTCAATTCAAGTTTATTTATATAGCGCTTTTCACAATGTGTATTGTTTCAAAGCAGCTTTACAGGGGCAAACAGGAAAAACACAGCAAAGTGCATGGTATTTCTACAACAAGTAAGTAAATAATATCTAATTTCTAAATAAATAAATAAATGAATGAATGCAGTCTCCCGGTGAGCAGGCCAACAACTGCCCTGCTGTGGCGAGGAACCCAAACTCCAATGATTGATTAATGGAGAAAAAAACCTCGGGAGAAACCAGGCTCAACCGGGAGGGCCAGATCCCCTCTGACGTGTCATAGCTGCACTCAGACTGCTGACGTGTGGTTTAGGTTTAGCATTTAATACCAAATATTGTAACTTCAGCATTAATAAGACAAATAGTCCGTCTTTGCTCTTGTTTGGGGATGTAGTGGTCTGAGCTGGGATGGTCCGATGGTCATATTTCTCTTGGCAGGTGGTGGAATTGCCTTAGATGGAGCTGGGATGGTCAGTCAGTCTGCAGCTGTATCTGGTGTAATCTCAAATTGGGGATGGGCATCTGTCGGTCGTCTGGACATGGTGGAACTTCTTCCTACCTCGGGATGGGCATCCCGAGGCAGAGGCGGAAAGAGAATAAAGAGAATAATTAGCGTAGCTGCTGTTCATTAACTATGCATTAAGTGAAAGCTTGGCTGAAAAGATGTGTCTTTAAGCTAGATTTAAATTGGGAGAGTGTGTCTGACCCTCGAATAGTATCAGGAAGACTATTCCAGAGTTTAGGTGCTACGTATGAGAAAGCTCGTCCACCTTTGGTGGATTTTGTTATTCTAGGTGTTGTCAAAAGTCCTAAGTTTTGAGATCTTAGCGAGCGTGATGGGTTGTAACGTGATAAAAGCTCGGTTAAGTAAGTATGTGCTAAACCGTTCAGGGCTTTGTAAGTAATTAAAATAATTTTAAAATCAATACGATACTTAATGGGTAGCCAGTGAAGCGATGATAAAACTGGGGTTATGTGATCGTATTTTCTTGACCTAGTAAGAACTCTGGCAGCTGCATTCTGAACTAACTGTAGTTTGTTTATCGATGATACAGGACAACCACTAAGTAGAGCATTACAATAGTCAAGCCGTGAGGTCACAAATGCATGAATAAGCTTTTCTGCGTCTGCAACACATAAACTATTTCGTAATCTGGCAACATTTCTAAGGTGAAAGAAGGCAGTTTTTGTGATATTTGAGATGTGATTTTTAAATGACAGGTTTCCGTCTAATATAACACCTAGGTCTTTAACTGTATTTGTTGGAGTAACAGTGCAGCTTTCAATTTGCAGGCTGTAATCGGATATATTCTGTTTACTTGATTTTGGTGCTATAAGTAATATTTCTGTTTCTGAACAGAAACTCTGTCCCCCACTGATTCCTCTACCCTCATAACTTTAACTTTAATGCTGCTATTACATTGTTTACATTGCACTACAGGGCTGCCATGCATGACTGAACTGTACACACAAGTACTTCATGTATCTGCTCTACCGGTCTGTTTACGCACCACAGTATCATTTGCACTCTATACTGCTCACTTGCACACAAGGAATATTACTGAATGCTCATTTGCACTAATGGACTACTCTCATAACTGCATTACCTCATCTACTGCACTGTAACTTCAATAACTGCTCGAACTGATCTACTGCACTGTAACTCTACTAACGGCATCTACTCATCTATTGCACCATAACTTCAATAACTGTATTAGTAACTCAGTAACTCTATTAACTGCATCTACTCATCTACTGCACTGTAACTTAAATAACTGCACTAACTCATCTACTGCACTGTAACTCTATTAACTGCATCTACTCATCTATTGCACCATAACTTCAATAACTGCATTAACTCATCTACTGCACTGTTACCTTAATAACTGCATTAACTCATCTTCTGCACTGTAACTTTAATAGCTAATGTCTGTAATTATTGCACACTTAAGTCACTTGCACTATTGTATAGTCTAAATTGTTATCTGTTCATATCCACCTGTACATTAATGTTCACAGTATATATCCTTCTGTATATATTGTCCATAGTACATACCGACTGCCATATTGTCATAGAACATTTGTATAGTATTTCCCTAATATTGTATTCTGTATTTATTCACACTGTATATCCTGCACTTGCTAGTTGCACTTCTGGTTAGACCTAAACTACATTTCGTTACACTGTACTTGTATATGTGTAATGACAATAAAGTTGAATCTAATCTAATCTAATAGCAATGTTTTTAGCGCTTGACATTCCAGAATTCACAAAACACACGTGAAGTCATAAAAGGTTATTTATTTAATAAATAACAATGAATTTATAGTCTCAATTGGTCAGACAGTCTCACACATAAGGTAAGTTAGTCTAGGCGTTATTTGCTAGGCTTGAATTAGTCCAAATCCATGCTATGTAATGTTTAATGAGTGACATTATTTTCCTCTTCCCATTGACTGCTTTTGATCTTTAGATCGTTGCTATGGTAGTTGCTGTTACGCTGATATCGCTATGACATGAAATTTTCCAGAAGTATTTTCCTCACAGACACCAGCTTTTTTAATATCTTAAACATTTAACTTACCTACAGAAAAACAACTTATCTCAACAATGAAAAGTTAACGTTAAGGCCATCGCTTTCAATAATTTGTACTTCGATTTTGAGAAATAAAGTTATTTTCAGTTTTTTTGTAGTAGATGGTCACGGAAAGATATCTACAGATAGGAATGCAGTTAGAATTTTTGTTTAATATTTGAAATAAATATGCTGTAGTCTGTAACCTCTGCCCCTCTTTTCTTTCTTTGTTCCTTAATATATAGTTGTATATTCCTGTCTCTATATGGATACTATAATGTTGATTGTAATTTGTAAGGAAATCTAATTTTATATTGAATTATTACATTTCAATATTCAATTGCAATAAAAATGGTTACGGAATGAGTGCATCGTGTTGTGGGCGGATTTTGTGCATTCTAGCCTACTCGTGTTTGGCTATAAATTATGAAATAATTTACTTTTTGTTAACATAGATCATCTAGATACAACGCAATTACTATTTCAGCTGTACTAGATATTCGATATATTAGGTAGATATTGTCAGGGTTCCGTCCTTTCTGTTTCGGGCTTTCATGCCTTGTGGACGGGACCTTGACAGTACAATGTCTTGTATGTATGTTTTGTTATTTGTGGAGACACGCGGCTGTATGTTTTGATAATTCGCCGCGTGTCCTCCTGTCCGTGTAGCTCCGCCCCTTGTTTCCCTGTTAGTCTCCCATTAGTGTTTTATCTCCGTCACCTGTCTCCCTTTAATGTTTAGCCTTGTTACGCCTCCTGTCTCATTATCCCTCGTTAGTTTTGCCTTCTTAAACCCTGTGTTTCCCGAGTCCGGGGTCGGTTCGTTGTATGCTGTTCGTAAATTTTATGCTACTATGTTTAAGGTTTGTTCTTGTTCATGCTTTGGTTTACCTGTGCGCACTGGATTATTTTTCCCCGCCTTTTCGTGTGGGAATGTGGCATTGTCCCCTGTATGTTCTGCATTATTTTTCCCAGCCTTTTCGTGTGGGATTGTTCGTGTATTCTTCGTGTGATATTGTTTGTTCGCTCCTGTTATTTTTACCCCCTCGTGGGTTTTGTTTTCTCTATTTTGTTAATTAAATATTTTTCACTCGCTGTACTGCTTCTGGGTCCTGTTTCCCTATCACACCCAGTATTCGTGACAGATTTATCTTTTCACAACCCTATTTTACAAGCCAACTCTGTTTTACAACCCTATACCAGAAGGACTACAATTGTAGTGCTGATTCGTATCAATCTGCATTACGTGGCTGTAGGGAGTTGTAGTTTATACACAATAGTCTTTTTCATAAAAGTGGAAGTTGCAAATATTAACTGGAGAGCATAGTGAGAGGTTTAGGGGGATAATAAAAAAAAACCTTAAGAGCTTAAATGTCTAATTGTTAAATCGGTTATAATTAAATTTAAACATATTTGATAGTAGGGGTGGGCGATCTAGAAAAAAAATTCAAATCACGATTTTTTCCAGATAGATCACGATTCACGATTTTATCGCGGTTCTTCTTCAAGTTGGTTTTAAGACTATTTTGCAAATTAAAGGGGCTTCAATACAGCCAAACTAAGTCCCCATATAAAAATATACTCTTTACCATTTATATTTTGAAGAATATTTTAATCAAGTTAATATTTAATGCAAGTGCAAGACCATAAATCAGCTGTTAGGAAAAAACTTTACATTTTGAATTTTGTTTTTCATCTTGTTGCGGCACTCGGAGTAAAGCTGTGGAATGGGCGTGGAGGATAAATATTTTTGGCTGGGTATTTCGTAACGTGGATCTACGACTTTGAGCAGTTTTTTAAAGCACTCATTTTCCACAGTCTTTATGGGAATCATGTCTTTGGCCAGGTAAAATGCGACCGCGTCAGTGACATCTTTCCAGCGCTTGCTCGTTCTGTCATACGGATACGGAGTTCCTTTCTCAAATGGTTCTTTCGCTAAAGTCGTTGTTTAAGCCTTTTAGATTCCGTATGCTTGGTTGTACCTGATTTACTCGCGTGGGATCCCTTTATAATTTGACTGTTGGCATAATCTTTCAGTCCCTTTTATTTTGAGGTGGTTAAAAAGGTTCGTTGTGTTGCCTTACGACGCTCGAATCTTATCATTGCCACATTTGCAAATAACTGTTGTTCGGGCCGTGTCAGTTGGGGAAAACCCAAACCATTTCAATATTACTGATGTAGAATTTTTTTTAGGGACCAAGTCCTCCGTTTTCCCTCCATCTTCACTGACCGCGTCATTTAATCTTATTGAATTCACAAGCAACGTATACGAGCTTGTTAACATGGCGCAATCTATCGCAAGTATGTTGACGAATTCTATAGAACACTGCTATATAGGACGATTTAACGATTTTCCCGAAAAAGTGGATCGTGCAGTCATTTTAATCGTTCACGATCTAATATGGTCATATCGCACACCCCTACTTGATAGTGCCCCCAGTTATTGACTATCCTCACATGATAGCTGAGGTCAAGTACTCACTATATCAGTTGATCACTGTAGTAGAGTAGGCGGGGCGAGACCGTGGTTCGAGTCCGGTGAGTAATTGTGAATTAGCGCCAGCTGTGCGCAAACCGGCCTCGAATCACGTAGGAGATGGGAGCATATAAAAGGAACGAGCGACCGGACCGTCGAAGAGAGAGGACCGGGCCCGAACTTATCTTATACGTTTGTATTTATATTTATATTTGTTGTTATTGTTATTTCGCCGGCGGTCGTCCGTGAGGGGCCGCCGGCTGTTATTATTTATATTAAAATTTTGTGTTTAATGTCTGCCGGTTCCCGCCTCCTTCCTTCCATTTTATTGAGCTTTGTTACAATCACATATCTGTAGCCACTTTTGTTGCTGATTTATGCATATTCAAACGTGCAATGAGGTGTAGTTTTAAACGTCAATATTTCAAGAACGACCCCTTTAGAATCTTCGTAATAACAAACACTCACCTAAAGGATTATTAGGGCCACCTGTTCAATTTGTCATTAATGCAATTATGGTGGTGTAATGGTGTGGGGGATGTTTTCTTAGCACACTTTAGGCCCCTTAGTGCCAATTGGGCATCGTTTAAATGCCACGGCCTGCCTGAGCATTGTTTCTGATCATGTCCATCCCTTTATGACCACCATGTACCCATCCTCTGATGTCTACTTCCAGCAGGATAATGCACCATGTCACAAAGCTCCAATCATTTCAAATTGGTTTCTTAAACATGACAATGAGTTCACTGTACTAAAATGGCCCCCACAGTCACCAGATATCAACCCAATAGAGCATCTTTGGGATGTGGTGGAACGGGAGCTTCGTGCATCCCACAATTCTCCATCAACTGCAAGATGCTATCCTATCAATATGGGCCAACATTTCTAAAGAATGCTTTCAGCACCTTGTTAAATCAATGCCACTTAGAATTAAGGCAGTTCTGAAGGCGAAAGGGGGTCAAACACAGTATTAGTATGGTGTTCCTAATAATCCTTTAGGTGAGTGTATATTACATTCCAGGTCAAGGCCTTTTCAGCAATTTATTTGGTTTAGCTCTACAACAAAGTTAACATTATCTCATTTTATAGACACAGACTCAGGTCTTGTTTTACTGAGCACTTTGAAGACTCAATATAAAATGAAGCCTATTGTTTGTTTGTTTGTTACTGACACGAGGTCTAGATCAGGGTTCCTCAAAACTTACCCTGGAGGGCCAAAGCCCTGCAGAAATTAGCTCCAACAGTGATCCAAAACATTTGCACGTGATTTTCTAGTGATCCTGAAGACCTTGATTTACTTGCTTATGTGTGTTTTATCTGGGTTGGAGCAAACACTGCAGGGCTTTAGACCTCCAGGGATTTGAGCAACAGAGCTTGATGGGCAGGGCTTACACATGCATATTGTCTGTACTTAGTTGATGGTGCCAACAAACAATTAAAGGAAATAAAAATAATCTGATTGGATCAGGAGTCATCTCTGGGATTTGAATCTGTGATTACCATGTGTAGGGGAAAAAACTGCATTCTACCCATTCTGTCCCATATCTATGAAGCTGATAACGGCCATTCAATTGAGCGATAACTTTCAAAGCAAGTGTTTTAGCCCCTCCAAACCACCTGAATAGTCCTACATTGTCAGGATCATATACAGTTTTAGCCCTAATATCCCACTGTCTATAATGTTTCATACATATACTGTGTCTCTGAAAATGACACTATTGTTAACATCTAGATGACAGTCTCCACATCAGATTTGTGGCTTATTTGTACCATGGGATGAATTGTTAATAAAATGTATATTATCATTACTGTTCCAAGACCTCACCACACTAAGCTTCTTAAAAAAACAATTTGGCTTTGGTTTTTGCTAAACTGTATATTTTATAAGTAATATTGCAGTGTTTTTCTATTCCGATTCTCTGTATAACATGTGGTTATATATATGGTTCATATGTATTTAGATGGTTCTACACTGTATGTATGCTACACTGTCAGTATTAATCTGTGTACAGCAAGTACGTTTCGCATATCAATTTTTATATGAGACATGGTGTGACTATGAATTCTGATGTTCCAAAATGTAGTTCAGGTTGAATCTCAACGCTCTCAGTTTCTCTCTTCTCCTAAGAGACGATGAGCCACAGACAACTCAATAGTCTGCCAAATCACATTTGTATTTCTGTTTGTATTTACACATTTATACAGTTGTATCAGTAAGTGTTATACAGACATCAGTTGCATACATATCTATCATATATCTACAAGTATAACAAATTCAGGTACAAAACAGTAAAATTTGAGCATATGGTATCACAGATAAAAATAAATACTATGCATATAAGACAGCAGATCCTTTTTATATATATTAAGGGAATAGTTCACCCAAAATATTAAATTTTCTTACCCTAAGGTTGTTACAAACCTGTAAACATTTCTTTGTTGTGTTTGACACAAATTAAGATTTAAAAAAAATGTTTGTATCGTTTTGGGTCACCATTGATTCCCATATTAGGACAAAAGACTGAATAATTTTAATTAAAATCAGCACAACAAAGAAATGTAAACAGGTTTGTAACAACTGTGGGGTGAGCAAATGATGACAAAATGTTTATTTGTGGGTGAACTGTTCCTTTAATGCACATTAATTGATGATACTAAGTCAAGCAAATGTACAAACCTACATTGGTAGATTTTTCAAAAGTTCCAAATTTTGTCATTACATACACATTCATGTTTTTATATTTAGGTTATATTTACATGCATGTTTATATTAAAATTATATATAAATGTGTGTGAATTATGTAAACACAAAGTAGTCGAATCATCGTCATCCACTGAGCTCATGTCACTTTGCCAGTCCATTTCTTCCTCCATTTCCCATTCCTTCTCTTCCACCAGCCTAGGAGACGGTTCAATAATTCCTCTGTATGTGCATGCTACAGTCTTTTGTTTGAGTCTGAGGTCATGCAGTCTTTTCTTAAGTAGAGAGATGAGGCCCTTGGACCCCTCCTCTGTGAATGCATTTGGATAGCCTAAAAGTCCACACATGAAGAGTAATGGAATTACTGTCTCAATGAACATTTTATCAGATTGAGCTTATTTATGTTAACAAAAATCTTAAAAATACTAGTTAAAGTATGACTAAAAGCAAATTGGATAAAATAATCTTTGAAGGCCATGATTAAGTTAAGTTTTTTAACATATACTAGTATGATTGCTTTTCACTTGAAAGTAGTTTGACCTATGAATTTTAAAGTGCATAGAGCCATATAGTTTGATTTACACTTACTTCCTGTTTGTATGCACAGAGAAACGGTGGCCATCAGTGACTGGACCTTTGTTACGGAGTCCTTAAGGTAGTGACAGTGCTGCATCATCTCCTTAAGGAGTATCTGCTTTTCTTCTGTCAGTCGTGAGACAAGCATTACTTTGTCAAAGAGCTTCTTTTTGGTCATAATTTCGACACCATCTAAAAGAATGAACACATACATTAATAAACTAATTTAATGATGATGCATTTAAAAAAAAAACGGTAAAGTTAAATCTTAGAAAAATACCAGTGTTCTGTTCCTGCCAAGGCAAAATCATGCTCTCTGCAGCTTCGTTAGAGAGATTCTGCACAACTGAGTTTGTGTCCACGAGGTCAACATCAGGTTGCTGGTTGTATTTCTGAATCTCCTCTAGCAAGCGTATCTTTTCTTTCTTCTGACTAATCCTATGACGCTGTTTGTTGCGATCTGTATTAAGAGCGAAAACAATTGTTTTACAAATGATCTGTCATAACATGTAATGAAAATAACCAACATAATTTCTATCTGCATCACTTACATTTACCAATACATACCATTTTGTCTATAAAGGTAGTGCTTCTTTTAAAAATGCTCACAAAGAGTGCTTCGATGGAGATCTGCAAAGCATGGGCATCAACAGGACTGGCTGCTGCATTTCCTAAATTAAAGGTAAGAAAAATTAAACATGTTTTAAAGACAGTTAAGATCTGTTTATAGCACATAGTAAAGCAGAAACAGACAAGACTTTAGGACAATGTTTAGTTCGGACGGCAAAATCTTGTGTTTTCTTATAACGTAACGGGCCTGCACTGACTGCACATTTCAGCAACAATTAGGGAACAAGCAACAAAGAGGCGTGGGCATCTACTCTCTGTGAAGTTTTCATTATTATCATCACTTTTCTAGAGTCCCTGTTTATGGCAGTCTTTCTTTATTAAACTCATTGATGGGGGTTTATGTCCCCTATCAAACATCAAATGAGGTGACCCAATGACTATAATTCTAGATTGACCAATAGGCCAAACTTTCAATAATGAAAAAAACTGTATCCTCTGAACAGAAGTAACCATGGTGCTCTTAAGAATTAATAATAAAGTGAAATCCTTAGATTCATAGTTGCTTATTGGAAATAGAAACTAGATCAGTAGAAAACAACTGAGATACTTGCACCAAGAATGTGAACTAACAAGTGCCTTTTGAAAATATCAGAAATACAAGCTGAGCATGTATGAATGCTGAAAACAACCTGGACTTGCACACTGCTTGACATCAGCAATCCACTACTTTAGCATGTCATCACAGCAATGCAACTGGTCCTGCATCTTCTTCAGGCACTCGGTTACATTAAATGTCTTTTCTACAGTCTGAAAACGAGCAATATAAAATGTTGTAATTTCAAAAAGAACAAAAAGGTTCATGTTCCTGTCTGATTTAATACAATAACATATTCAACTACACACACATAGATAAGGTCCTGCACCCCTACAATATCTACATGGGTTTACATGTGATGCATTTTTGGTGGACTGTGAGTTCAAATTTAACCATTTAAAATAGTTCATCCTTTTTCAATCCTGGAACATACCTTTTTGTATCTGGAAGACAAGGCAATGTGGAGGCCATTATCTTTACGCAGATTCCACCCAATAGAATGTATAGTAAGCATATCAGTTCTTACTATAAAGAACAATAGAAAATCACAATAAATTGATACAAATGTGTATGTTTGCATGCATGGGGGGTGGAACTTGAGGACAAACCTGACTTGGTCATATACTTTGTGGTCAGGGGACATCTGGAGAGAAAACTATTAACTTGCTCTACTTCTTCACCAAGAGTGGTTCCAGCACCTTCCTGATTCCTTGCATTCCACAGAATCTACAGGAAGCAGAGGACTTGTTAAACAGTGTGGACAACAGGTAGATCATTATAAATGCATATGGACACCAGCTATGAAAGACTGCACATATGAATTCATGTACAACTGAAAACACACTTCTGGGTTGTTGATTAGGTCACAGTGTCATTCTTTGTGGCACATTACATTATTTGTTGGCTACATCATGAAAATGAAATGTAGAAGTCAAGTTGATAAAAGTATCACCTCGCATTTTGTATTGTGTGCTTTGGCATGCATCACGGACAAGCAATATCTCATTTTCTTAAGAGGCTGAAGATGAGTCAGGACCTCTGACACCTTCTCCAGATATGGCACATAACGGCAGGTCACATCCATGGGTAAAAATGTAGCACTCTGGAACTCTTTTTGGAGAAACATTGGATATGCAAAGATTTCTCCTCTATACATATTCAGACCTTTTGAAAAAAAAATAGTAAAGATCACATTGCAGACTGAAGAAAAGGCTTCAAATCATCAACACATATTTTCATGCAATTTATCAAGACCAATACACACCTTTGAGGAGGAATCCATGCCTGCAAACAGCGATTTCTACACCTTCTTCATCTAACTTGTTGGCCTGCCTTGATGTCTCCCTTGCTGCTGACCATTGGGTTGCCCACACATCGCTTTTCCTGTAGTCTACCAAAGTTTCAAAATGTCAGAAGTTAATTCAAGGACATTAAACGACAGAACTGTAAACTCAGACACAACAACAATTACAGTATTTACAGGATTGTGTCTTTTATTGCCTGACCACCTAACCCATCTTTCACCTGTAAATCCATTGAGGATAACAAACCAATTCGAATACAGACAATGTGTCAGACACATGTGCGGCAACCAATATTGTGAATATACTACATTGTTTATAACTTTACTTCCAATTAGTTATAAATTAAGCCAGAGACCCGTTGCTCAGCCTGATTAAAAACTTACACTTTTGACAGCCCCCCTGACTTCCTCAACAAAACTGGACACCTCGGAGTCTTGGGCTAAAAACACTCCATCAAAAAACCCTTGCTCTTCACTCCTACAAGAAAATATATTCTGGATAACCACAGTAATAAGAAGTTTTACACAACATTATATTTATATTGCATTTGTTTAAAAACATACGTTACAAACTCTAACACATATGTCATATTCAACTGCTACAGTAGCAACAGCTTAATTTTAAATTATAAGTTATAAAATAACTATATTATTATTATAATGTTAATAGCGCGTACATGCATTAACTACATTGTTTTTTTTTAATGTGCGCAAAACTCACTGGTTTGTTTTCTGGAACCTGTACAGTTTTCTGTTGCCATCTACTGAGACAGCCACCATTTCAGGGATACAGGCAGGACAGACAAATGGCTCCTTTCCGAGAAAATGGTTCTCTTCAAAGCTGCAGTACACATATTGCAGAAAGCTCCGCTGTAAAGCATCTGCATTCACTTTGCCAGTCTGAAATAAGATATAGTACAGCTTTCAATTTGCTATGTACAATACCTAGTCAATGTACCTTTTCAAATGCAAGAGGGATGTAAATGACAAAGCTGTCAAGTATGTTTTTTTTTGTCCAGTTTATTTTAACAGCCTGAAATATTACAGCCACTTGTTGACCTTGAACTTATGTGTTTTTTTTTAAATGCCTTGCTTAGACTCAACCACAATTTTTGACATACTGTCCAGAATACTAATAAGTGATGCCTTGGGACTTGGCTTCCGCATAGGCTAAAATATTTGTTCGACGCATCATGTGTGTAGCTTGTCATGTCAAACTATGTGTTCAGAATGTCATGTGACCTATGTGCATCACGTCAAAATACGTACCTGCTACAGACCCGTTAAAAGAGTTTTTGATAAAAGAGACGCTTGAGTTTGCTAGAAACCCAGGAGTGTACTCTGAGTTAAGTGTTACATTTACATTTAGGCATTTGGCAGACGCTTTTATCCAAAGCGACTTACATAGCTTTATCCCAGACATTTTACATAGGTATGTGCAATCCCCTGGGATCGAACCCACAACCTTGCATTGTTACCGCAATGCTTTTACCACTGAGCTACAGGAAAGCTTAGCGAGTGTCTCCCGAGTATCTTGTGAATGAGAGTATCTCTTATTTCATAAACCCTTTTTAAGATGCATCTGGAGGCAGGCACGTAGGTGATGCACATATGTTTACGTGATAAACCGAACACACATTTTGACATGACAGGCTTAATCAAAGATATTAATATTAACAAGATGCGCCACTGCCATTACAATGAATGGAGAGGGAATGCAATGCTCAATATGGCCACTCTAGCGAAGGAAGTCATGCCTTGCAGTGAAACGAGCCAATCGTCAATCAGTATTTGAGTTGCTCACCAGCCTGTGTGCATGCGAACTAGATGATGAGACCTCGAAAAAGGGGTTAAACAGTGCAATTTAAGCATACCAAGCCAAAGTTATGTCACACTTTGTCAGGTTTAGTTATGGACAGGAAATATGTCGTTTAATTGTGATTTCTACCAGAAATTTAAAAAATATCTGCCTTCCCCCATTTAAGTAGATAGAACTGTGGACTTGCTATGACGTAAATAACTGCCCAGAGGTGTTGTAAACATGTTTTGACAAGATTCGCATTTGTGCCCCTCTGGAGGAAAAGTCGAGGACCGCATCTAATAATACCTCTGATAATAATTCTCAATGTATTTGTCTGTCAGCTTCAAATTTACTCACTCTTCCAAACTGCTCTGTTCTTTGGTCCAGCATTGCTGTGAAGCCTTTCATGGACATTCCTGGAGATGCTGTCTTCATAGCCTCAAAGGAACGGAACAGATCTTGGTGGAACAGTGTCTGCGAATGCATTGTTGCTGGCCAGTAACCACTCCTTACAAAATCACTGACTTCTGGGGCCCATTGCTTATTGCAATGTTTACATGTAAGCACCGGAACGTGAAGATTATAACGACATGAGAGCACAAAAAGACAAATACATAGCAAGGAACTAAAGTAATGTGTAAAGCTGATGCCACAAAAAAGATGTTTTGAATCTTATAAAAAAAATGTACGGCCTATTTATAGTCTTTTAAAGCCTGATTATCTTGTGGTGTGGCCCCAGCTTTATAAACAGCTTTTTGCAACCCAACCATTTATGCAAACCAGTATGATGGGTCTACCAACAGAGACTGCAACATCACCAGTGTCACAGGAGCAAATCATTTGAGGAAAAGCTGTTGGCAGCAAACAATCTGCAGGAGCCGATGACAATTAGGATAACATTAAATAATGTTTGGATTTTGAGCAAGTACTTGAAAAACATAATGCTTAACTTAACAATGTTGTCTTACATCAATTGAAACAGAGACACCAACCTTGTTCACAGATGATGTACTTGTCATCATGGAGTTTCATAAACTCAGTTGGAGGAATGTATTTATAAAAGCCATTTATGGTGGTTTGTCTACTGTGCAGGGCATGGGATTTATGTACCAATAGATCACAGTCTGTACAAAACCACTCTGGGGGAAAAAACATTCCCCACAACGGATGATGGCTTCGCTTATGTGACAGTGATTACACATCCTTTGGACAATATTTTCAGTAGACATCAAGTTGGCAAGGTTTTGTGGCCTCGCCTGCTGCCAACATTGTTGGGCCTCTTTTTGCCTTTCACACCAATTGTACAATGGTGGCTGCTGAGCTAAATCTTCTTCATCAATGCCCTCCATTGAATCATGAAGAAGGTCCTCAAGCCTCTGCTTTATAATATCTTCAAAGAGGGAAAGAGAAAAATACATACATACCAGAAATGTAACATTGCAATTCCACTACCACTGATTCCTTATGTGCCATTTCCATTGCTTTTAAAACAGGGACAGTCCAGTGATAGCAGAAAAGGTAAAGGGTAGTTGGAAATGGGCAATCAATCAAACCCAAGTCCCTGTACATTATGTGTAGTTTTGCCCACTTAACTGTGAAATTGAACAACCAACACATGGTTTCCTAAAGAAACACTGGTGCTGTTGTTGCTGTTCTCCTACTTCTGTGATGTGAACCGAGCTTAAGGCACCAAACTATGATAAGAGTAATATTTGAGGCATGTTTTGGGAGTCGAGGCAAAAAAGATTTTGAAAGGAACATTGTCAGCTGGCTAATTACTTATCGTAACAAATTGCGGGTATAATGATACTTCATTTTTACTTAATTCATAATTTTTGTATGATTCATACCTTATTAAATGTTTGTAAAGTATACTTACCAGGATAATCGTAGCTAGTACATGGTAAAGTTGTGATGAAGGAACTAGCACACTGAGAAGTAACAACTGTTTGAAAGTAAAAATAACATGAACATTAGGAAAAACTCTTTGCCAGATGTATAAAAATAAACACTGAAAAAAGTTAAACTTGCAAAACGGACACAATATAATATGAATGTATTTGGGATTAAAATGTTATCATAGTCCACCAACTCCAAATTACACATCAACACTCTACATTAAAAGTATTTAACATGTATTTTATAAGATGGACACTAACCAGCAGGGGATCGTTTTTTCCTGTTTGCTGGTGGTCACAGGCTGCCCATCACGGCCCCTCTTCCACCAGGTCACTTTAGTTTGTTCTGTGACTTCAGGCGTCTGAGTCTGTGACTCAGTCTGAGTACATTTCTTTATGGACATAGCATATAATGAAACATAGATGGGTGAAAATAGACATTATAAACTAACTGGAGTTATTAATTACACATTTGTGTGAAACTTGCCTGCATCTCTTCAACGAACGCATCCCCAAGCTGAAGAACAGCTTCCAGTCTGTTCATATTTCCACTAGACATTGTACTTAAACAAAAAGGTGTCCGTTAGATCTGCCTGAAACCTATAAGATATCATTTTCAACTACAGGTTCATGTTTTTGTAGACTGTATTGGTTACTGCATAATATTAAACATGTTTTACTAGTTTTGTTTCCGCTGGAGACCATTGATTTTGTCTAAATTGTGCATAAGCAAAACATGATGACATGAGAAATTAAATAACCCGGAAATATGAGCCAAGATCAACCCTAATGTATCGTGGATCTGCAAGCAACTAGTAATGCCTAGTTTAATTATACCAACGTAACTGTTATTTTAGCAGATCTCAGATCGGCCTGAATAGAGATTGCAGGCCGTATGATGCGAAATACTGATCTGGCGTCAGCTATAACGAGGTTACCTTTTGGTGTCCACAGGGACACAGTTGCATATAACAGATGCATCAAAATGCATTTTCCACGGGCACGATGTATAGGCAGTAAACAGGTTGTCCCGTTGCCCACAAGTTGGGAATAAATCCGGTTTAAGAGTCCATGCGCAGTGGTTGGCGCAATTTATTGACCCCGGGGCCCCGTAGGCTAACGTTACCACTTAAGTTAAAACATCAGATAACTCAGTCTGTCGAATAGTGGTTCTTTCATCAGCCATGTCAAAACATGATAAAGCACAGTTTTATTTGTGTATTTCAAACTGCAACATATACAGGAGATATACAGTAGATTGATCTTAGGCTATTAGGCTAATGGCAATGGTAGGCTAACGTTTCCAGCTGCGCAAACTGAGTAGCGCGATGTTAAAGTAACAAACTTTAACGCACACACTGCCGTTTTGACGCATGGCACCATGTAACGTGATACAGAAACACAAAAATAATGAAACTTAATTATAATTCACTTACAAATAACCTTATTTACAAAGTGTGTTTCCTTTACTCACCTGTTTAAAGATGGCGCGCATAAGGTGAACTGAGCGAACCGAGCATCGCTGGTGACGTCACTGCCGTTGAAGACGAAGCGTGATATTTGCACACTTCTAATCCCCATTGAAGATAATTGAAAGGATTGGCGTATCACATGCACGCGAAATTGGAGTTTGGCGTATATATATCATACGCAGTTTGAAAGTGTAAAGTCGTGTTATTTATACGCAGGTTGATGAGAACGGGTTGGATGTGTGGAGGGAGAGAAATGGAAAAAAGAAGGAATATATAAGAAGACAGCAGGTGGGGAATTTTATGTGTCAAACTAGAATAGACTACTTTTTAAGCACCAGGAATTTGGAATGTTTTATTGATGGAGTGTTTTATAAAGAAACGACTTTAAGTGATCACAAAATGGTGTTAATGAGAATGGATTTAAAAGATAATTGAAGGGACCAGGGGTATGGATTTTAAACACTGGAGTTTTAAAGGAACAGCATTTTAAAAAAGAGATAGAAAACATATTAGATGATGGGAAAAAGACTTGATGTATATAGAAGATAAAAGACAATGGTGGGAAAACATGAAATATGACATAAAGAAATATACAATGAATTACTGTAAATTGTTACAAAAAGTGAAAAGAACTAAGGAGGAAGAAATAAGAAAAACTTTAAGAGAGGAGCTAAATAAAAACAAAGTAAATGTGCAATGAGTAATTGAAGTGGAGGAAAAGTTAAAGAAAATAGAAGAAGATAAATACAAAGGGGCAATGTTAAGAAGTAAAGCAAAGTATACGGTGGAAGGGGAAAAATGTAACAGATTATTTTTTAACCTAGAGAAAAGCAGGGGGAGGGCAGAAAGAATTAAAGAAGTTAAGAATAAAGAAGGACAAGCGGTTTTAAGCACAGAGGGGATCTCAAATGAAATAAGCACGTTTTATGAAGAACTTTTTAAATCAGAGGGAGGAGATGAGGGAAAAAATAATATTTTATTACAACAGATAACAAGAAAAGTTAGTGAGGGGGATAAAAAGGAATGTGAAAAGGAAATAACAGAAGAAATTATAGAGGCCATAAATCAGCTAGGAGAGAAGAAAAGCCCAGGAATACATGGTATTGGAAGTGAGTTTTACAAGGTTCTTAAAGAAAAAATAAGCCCAATTTTAAAAGAAATCTATGAAGAGGTGTTCAAAAAAGAAAGAGTACACCCAAGAATGGGCCTAGGCTTAATGAAAATAATCTATAAGAAAAAAGGAGACAAAATGGAACTGAAGAATTTTAGGCCCATTACAACGTTAAACACAGATCTAAAAATTTTAGCCAAAGTTTTAGCAAACAGACTAAAAAATGTCATGCCAAATATAATAGAAACTAACCAGACGTACAGAGTAAATGGGAGGGACATAGCAGACATCACAAGCAGCATAAGAGATATAGTGGGATACATACAAGAAAAAGGCAAGAGCACATACGTCATAAGCATGGACTTTGAGAAGGTTTTTGACAGAGTGGAACAGGGGTTTTTATTGGGAGTTTTAAAACAATTTGGTTTTGGAGGGAATTTTATCAAATGGATCTCAGTTTTATACAGCGATACTTTAACAAAAGTAAAGTGTAATGGTTTTCTAACGCAGCCTTTTAAAGTTCTAAGATCCATAAGACAGGGGTGTCCACTGTCAGCGCAATTATATTCTTTGGTGGCAAAACCCCTAGGGCTTGTAATGAACAGAGAAAAGGGAATAAAGGGGATACAATTTGAAGAAAAAGAAGAATTAACGAAAATATTCCAATACGCTGACGATACGACAATTGTGGTTGAAAATATAGAAAGTGTTAAAGAAGTGATGGAAAAAATTAAATGCTATTGCGAGGGCTCAGGTGCAAAAATAAACGAAGAAAAAACAGTATATATGAAGTTTGGAAAGACAGAGGTTTTAACAGGGGTTGTTAAGTTCATAGAGGTACAGAAGATGAAGATTTTAAGAGCAATTTTAGCAAAGAACGAGAAGGAAGCTGTTGATAATATTACTGTCGAGTATTACTGTCTGCACTATTACTGTCTGCACTTCGACTATTGCACTTTATCTATGATCTTTATTCAATTTTTTTATTTGTCTCGTACATTCCTTCATTTTTCAATGTTTTCAAATCCACACTGTCATTACATCTCGTAAACCAATGGTAACTCGCAGAAGGCCACGCATGGCTAATCCTAACAACCTGCGAACTCTTTCAGCGTCCAAAACCTTTTAACTATTACCATCCTATTACCTTTCCTTTTGGTTTATGGAACTGCCAATCCCCTGTAAACAAGGCAGATTTCATCACAGCTATTGCAAAACATTCTGGTCTTTCTCTTTTAGCACTTACTGAAACCTGGATCAAACCGGAGGACACTGCCACACCGGCTGCCCTCTCTAATAATTACACTTTCTCCCACAGCCCACGCATATCAGGGAGGGGCGGAGGAACCGGTCTACTTATTCCTAACGACTGGAAATCTAAACAGCTGACACCCTCATGCAACAACACCGCCTTTGAGTCTCATGCTGTCACTGTCATCCACCCTGTAAAAACACATGTTGTAGTTATCTATCGTCCCCCAGGGCACCTTGGACTCTTCTTAGAGGAATTGGATACACTTCTGTCATCATTCCCCGAGGATGGTACTCCTCTGGTGGTACTTGGAGACTTTAACATCCACCTGGAAAAAACACAGGCTGCTGACTTCAACAACCTGACTGCGTCGTTTGACCTCAAGCGGGTCCCAACTTCAGCGACTCATAAATCTGGTAATCAACTTGATCTCATCTACACACGCTATTGCTTCACCCATCACTCCCAGGTCACCCGGCTGCACACGTCAGATCATTTCCTCATAACTCTTGATCTCGACTTAACTTCTCCAGACACTACACATGCCTCCCCACTGGTCACATTCCGACGCAACCTACGATCACTCTCTCCCTCCCGCTTATCCTCTGCAGTCTCTGCTACCCTCCCACCCCCTAAACAGTTCTCTCTCCTTGATGCTAACACCGCCACCCACACCCTTTGCTCCACACTAACCTGCTGCTTAGACATCTTATGCCCTCTTAGATCTAGGCCATCTCATGCATCTCCTTCTGCCCCCTGGTTATCTGATGTTCTCTGTGAGCATCGTGCCTCTCTCAGGTCTGCTGAGAGAAAGTGGCGCAAATCAAAAGAACCCACTGACCTCTCTCTTTATCAGTCTATTCTCTCTTCTTTCTCTGCGGATGTCTCCTCTGCGAAAACCCAATACTACCACACTAAAATCAACAACTCTCCTGACCCTCGTACGCTCTTTAAAACCTTTTCTGCTCTCCTTTGCCCGGCTACCCCCTCACCTCCATCAGACTTAACAGCCGACTACTTTGCATCGTTCTTTGTAAACAAAACGAGCACCATCAGCAATCAATTCTCTGTGCCACCGCCTATGGACCACAGTCAATCCCCAGACACATGCTTCTTCCCCTCGTTCTCTCTCCTATATGAAGAGGAAGTTTCCAAGGTAATTTCTTCTAACCACCCGACTACCTGCCCTCTAGATCCCATCCCCACACATCTCCTCCAGGCCATCTCTCTATCGGTTGTCCCCTCTCTGACTCACATTATCAACTCGTCTCCCACCACTGGCACATTTCCTACACTCTTCAAAGAGGCTCGTATTACCCCACTACTAAAGAAGCCTACTCTTAATCCTGCACTGTTAGAAAACTACAGACCGGTATACCTACTTCCCTTTGCTGCTAAAACTCTAGAACGTGTTGTATGTAACCAGCTCTCATCCTTCCTCACCCAGAACAACCTCCTGGACAGCAACCATTCTGGGTTCGAGAGCGGTCATAACACTGAGACTGCGCTACTCTCTGTTATTGAAGCCCTGAGACTGGAAAGAGCTTCCTCTAACTCATCTGTTCTCATCCAACTGGATCTATCTGCCGCCTTTGACACTGTTAACCATCACATCCTCCTGTCCACTCTCAAGGCTATGGGGGTCTCCGGAATGGTGCTACAATGGTTCAGGTCTTACCTCTCAGGTAGGTCATTTAGAGTATCTTGGAGGGGTGAGGTGTCTGAGTCCCAACATCTCGACACAGGTGTCCCTCAGGGCTCAGTGCTTGGTCCGTTGCTATTCTCTGTATACATGACATCCCTTGGCTCTGTCATTAGGAAACATGGCTTTTCCTATCACTGCTATGCAGATGATACACAACTCTACCTGTTTTTTCGCCCAGATGATCCAACTGTTTCTGTACACATCTCAGCCTGCCTAGCCGAAATCTCGCTCTGGATGAACGGCCATCACCTACAGCTGAACCTTTCAAAAACAGAACTGCTTGTAATCCCGGCTGATACAAAGACTTATCACAACCTTTCCATTCAACTGGGCTCATCAACCATCACACCTTCCAGAAAGGCAAGAAACCTGGGAGTGGTGATCGATGATCAGCTCAACTTCACCGATCAAGTTTCCAGCACCGCCCGGTCCTGTAGATTCATCCTCTACAATATTAGGAAAATTAGACCCTTCCTATCAGAGCATGCTACGCAAGTCCTAGTGCAGCCTCTAGTCCTGTCCAGACTGGACTACTGCAATGCGCTACTGGGTGGACTTCCAGCTTGCACAACCAAACCTCTACAGATGATCCAGAATGCTGCAGCAAGAGTTATCTTTAATGAACCGAAGAGAGCACACGTCACTCCTCTACTTATTAAGCTACATTGGCTCCCTATAGTCGCTCGCATCAAATTCAAGACTCTGCTCCTGGCCTACAAGACCACCACTGGTTCGGCACCACCTTATTTTCACTCCCTAATACAGATATATGTACCCGCCAGATCCTTAGGCTCTGCAAACGAACGGCGTCTTGTGGTGCCATACCATAGGTAAAGGTAAAAAATCTCTCTCGCGCACCTTCTCCGGATCTGTTCCACCTATGTGGAAAGATCTGCCCGCTGCTACAAGATCTGCAGATTCTGTAGCTATCTTTAAGAAACACCTGAAAACACATCTCTTCCGCCAACATCTTACTGATCTGTTCTGACAGTATTTTCTTCTCTACTCTTTTCTTCTCTACCAAAAAAAAGTATGAATGAATGATTCTGTATACTGTGTTAGGCTATATGATGCCAATCTTCTTTTGGATAAAAGTCTTTTTATCCAAAGTCGCTTTGGATAAAACCGTCTGCTAAATGACTAAATGTAAATGTAAATGATAATATGTGGGAAGAGGCGCTGGGAGGGATGGAAAGAAGGCAGATTTTTTGTAGAAATAGGTTTTTAAGTTTGAAAGGGAAAATTTTAACTGTAAACGTATTAATGTTATCAAAGATGTGGTATAATTTACATGTGATGCCATTGCCAAACTGGGTTTTTAAGAGAATAAAAAAAGAGTATTTTAGAATTTTTATGGGAAAAAGCCTCCAAGGATAGCATATTATACGCTGATAGGAAAACCAGATGAGGGAGGGATGGGTTTAGTCGATGTGGAACAAAAGATGAAAAGCATGAGGGTAAAAGTGGTTAAGAAATTTTTGGATGACAAGAATAGAGCTGAATGGAAGAAATTGATGGGTCTTTATTTAAATAAATGTGGGAATTTTAACTTTGGGGAAAACATTTATGGATGAAGTCGAAAATTTGGATGATAGAGGGGAATACACAGTTTTATAAAGAGGTTTTAAATGCTTGGAGGCTTTTTCTAACAGAGGTGCATTTTAATCCAGAGGGGAGGGAAGGGATTTTAAATCAGCCTCTGTTTCTAAATGACAAAATAAAGATACAAGAGCAAGATATCTATTTTAAGAAGTGGTTACAAGTGGGGATTGTAAAAGTGAGAGATGTTTTATGGGAGTTTAAAGAGGGATTCTTACCACTTCAAGTGACTATGGATAAGATGGAGGAGGAGAAGGAGGATTTTAATGTGATGGTTTTAAAAAAACAGTATGAAGATGTCAAGAAAGGAACCCCAAGGCAATGGCTAGATGAGATTAACAAGAAAGAAGAAAAAGAAAACAAAATAACTGTGTTCGTAAAATGTAAAGACAAAAAGGTGGATTTTAATTTAGGAACTGTGAAAATGTTTTATGAGTTTTTTATAAACAGAGTTTTTAAGAAACCTGTGGCCAACCAGGTCTGGCTACGGAATTTTAATGGAATTGAAGAAAAAGACATCTGGAAGGATAGAACATGGAAATGGTTGGATGTGGATTTAGAATGTTTAGACTATTTTATTAGACAAAATGCGATTTATACAGAAATGAGATTGTGTGTAATGCAGAAAGAAACAAATGCCCAATGTAAAGTCTTTAAAAAAGAAGATGAAGGGATTTTACATCTGTTTTTATTCTGTGAAAAGCTGAACCTATTTTTTAAAGAACTGAAAGAAATTGTCAAAGACTTAAGAGAAAAAGAAGAAGCTACTGAATGGAAGAGATTTTTTATGCTGGGAATGACAGAGAACAAAGAAAATAGGAAGCTGGTGAATTTGTGTTTAATCCTGGCGAAAAAAGCAATATGGAAAAGAAGGAATGTAGCAAGGACCAGAGATTTTACTCTAAATCTATGGGTGCTTTTTAAACAGATGGTAGAGGAATATGTAAAAATGTTATACAATTATTTCGAATTAGAGAACAGGATGGGGGAATTTTACCAAATTTTTTACCAAAGATGTTATATGCGTTTTCAAACAACTCAACTCAACTTTATTTATATAGCGCTTTTTACAATTTTCATTGTTACAAAGCAGCTGTACATGAGACACATTGAATACAAGTATGAATTCTAAAGCAGCCCCCCCGGCCAGGCAGATAGTGCAAAATAATATGCAAACGGTGGTGAGGACAAAAGCACTTTGACTTTCCAAAAGAGGATGGACTTGTTTTGTATTAAATTCTTGGTTTAAATCGTTGTTATGAAGGTGTTAAGAAGATGTTTCTGCGATGATAATCTATTTTTTATTTAGAGAAAAAAAAAAAAGCACGCCTGCTTTCGTCTGATCTCGGTAGCCAAGCAGGGTCGGGCCTGGTCAGTACTTGGATGGGAGACCGCCTGGCAGTACCGGGTGCTGTAAGCTTTAGCTCTTTAGTTCTTTAACGCATGGTGGCCTTTTGGCCGCTTATTTTATGAGGCGAGCTTGGGCAGTCAGTTTCTCCTTAGGGCCACACCACCCTGAGCATGCCCGCTCTTGTCTGATCTTGGAAGCCAAGCAGGGTGGGGCTTTTAAGTACTTGGATGGAAGACAGCCTCGAAATGCCAGGTGCTGTAAGCTTTAGCTCTTTAGTTCTTTAACGCATAGTGGCCTTTTGGCCGCTTTATTTATTTGACGAGCTCGGGCAGTCTGTTTCCGCTTACGGCCACACCACCCTGAGCACGCCCGCTCTCGTCTGATATCAGAAGCCAAGCAGGCTAGGGTCTGGTCAGTACTTGGAAGGGAGACCGCCTGGGAATACCAGGTGCTGTAAGCATTTGCTCTTCAGTTCTATAACGCATGGTGGCCATTTGGCTCCTTATTTTATGAGGCGAGCTCGTTTCTGCTTACAGACACACCACCCTGATGCGCTATTGAGCAAAACAGGAAGTTAGTTGGCAATAGTTCGGAGAGGAAGGCTCTCCAATTTTTTTTGTTTTCATTGTTTGTTTGATTGTTTTTCTAAAAATCGAATTCAGTATTTTTTATTTTTATTATTTTTTGTGTTTAAACCACCTAACAGCAGCGTAAGCTGTCTATTTTTGGGGGATTTAGTCATTTTTTGTACTTGTTTTCAAAATGGACCGACGTGTGGCAAACAACCTGCAAATGGATGGAGGAAGATCCAAAGGTAACAGCAATGGACCAGAATTTCAACAGAGAGCTGGAAAAGAAAAGGCAGATTGAGTAAGAAGGAATATTGAGAAGAGGAATTATTTGAAGGAGGCAACAGTTATCATAAATGTAGAAATTAAAGTGGAAGATATAATGAAAGCAATAACGGAACTGATTGGAGCTTGCATGATTTTGGTGAAAATGATTGGTGATTTTTGGTGATGCACAGCCATCAGGTGAAAACTTGTAGGTTGTGCATGAGCACTGAACATTTGTTCAAGGATTGTCCAGACTTCAGGTGCTATAAGTGTGGAGAGAAGGGACACTTTGCGAGGGACTGCAATACTATCATGTGCCTGGAATGCCAAGAGTTTTTAAACAAGTTTGAGTTCTGTATGGAGGAGGAGGTGGAAGGAGGTGTGCAAGAACAGGTGGAAGGGCAAATGCATGAAGGAAGCAACTTAAAAGAGGGAATAAACAATGAAGAACAAGAGGCAGAAATATACAATGGAAAGGAGAAGGAAGCAACTATTGAAGAAGAAGGAAAAGTTGAAAATATGAACGAAATGAATGACGGACAATCGCAGGAAGAAGACTCATCATGGACTCTAAATAAAATCTTAAGCAGTTTTAAAAACGTTATGGACAAAATTGGGAAAGAAGAACAAAGTGATTCAAACCAAAACAAACAAACTGGCTGCAATGAAGAGGAAAAGAGAGAGGAAATGGAAAACAACATAGACAAGAAAGGACAACTAAGAAGAAGACTTTTAAAGGTAACCCCAAATGTTGACATAACCAGAAAAAAAATATGAAAGAGGACTAGTGAAATGTCTCAATAGATTTGACGTGTTAAAGAGCTTGGATGAAGAGAACTAAGATAATGGGTTTTAGATATTTCTTCTTTCTTCTAATGGTTTTAAGTTGTGTGTGTTTTAATGCAAGAGGACTGCTGGACTTGAACAAATTGGAAAGAGTCAAAGAAAGATTTAAGAGAGAAGATATCATTATACTACAGGAAACAAACTGCAGAGAAAATGTGATGGATGGTTTTATACAGAGAAGGGAAGGGGGGTTTTTTACCATAAGGGAAATGGCAAATATGTGAGAGGTGTTGCTTTTTTAATGAAGATTGTGTATAAAGATGGAATGGGGAAATGTATGATGGTTGAAACCAATTATGAGGGTAAATAATTGATTTTTGTAAATGTACATTTACAAAAGAAAAGAAAAAAGAAAAGAGTGTTTTAAAGAATTATAAGGAAATAATTATGGTGGGAGATTTCAATACTGTATTTAGTAAACAAGATATGGTGGAAGGTATGGTTTTTAGATCTGATACAGGCAGACATGAATTACAAATTCTAATGGAAGAGAACAATATGATAGACGTGTGGAGAGATAGGAATGAAAAGAAAAAAGTATTTTCAAGAAGACAAATAGTGAGAAATTTTGTATGTGAAACAAGAATTGATTTTATTTTATGTTCAAGAAATCTGGAAAGATTTATTGAAAACATTCAGTATGAAGACACCAGCCTAAGCGATCATACATTTTTATTTTTCAAAGTAAATAGGGATAAATTGCAAAGAGGGCCAGGGATATGGATTTTAAATACTGAAATATTAAAGAGAGAAGGTTATGTTTTAGAGATTACAGAAATTATAGAAAAGGAAAAGGCAAGCAGAATATATAAAGAGGATAAAAGAATGTGGTGGGAGAATGTAAAGTATTTAATAAAACAGTTTTCATTAAAGTATTGTAGTTTAATAAGGATATGCGAAAGATACAAAGAAAAATAAATTAAGGGAACTTTGGAAAAGGAACTGAATAAAAAATCGAAAGATATACAAAAAATAAATGAATTAGAGGAAAATCTGAAAGAAATAGAGGAAAAAGATTATGAGGGAGCAAGATTTAGAAGCAAAGCAAAATACATGGTGGAAGGAGAAAAATGCACATTTTTCTTTGATTTGGAAAAGAAGAAAGGTAAAGCTGAAATAATAAAAGAGATAAGGAACAAAAATGGGGAAATTGTAGAAGGGAATGAAAAAGTTTTAAAAGTAATACAATCTTTTTATGAAGATCTTTTTAGGGCAAGAGGAGAGGAAGGAAAAGGAAATGGGGAACTTTTGAAGTTAATAAAAACAAAAGTTAGTGAGGAAGACAAAAAAGAATGTGATGGGAAAATCAGGGAAGATGAAATCGAAAGAGCAAAAGATGAGCTAAATACAAAGAAAAGTCCGGGAATAGATGGTTTGGGAAGTGAGATTTATAAACGTTTTAAAGATGTTTTAATACAAATCTTAAAGGAGGTCTTTGAAGAGATTTTTGAAAAAGAAGAAATCAATGAAAGAATGAGGATAGGACTGATGAAACTGATACAAAAAGAAAGGTGAAAAGGTAGATCTTAAACATTATAGGCCAATAATGATGCTCAACACAGATTTTAAGAATTTAGCAAAAGTTTTAGCAAATAGGTTAAGGGGAATAATGCCAAGTATAATCAAAACAAATCAAGCTTACGCAATAAAAGGAAGAGACATAGCAGACATAACAATGAGAATAAGAGACAGAATATGGTACATGAGGCGGCAAAATAAAGATGGATATGTTATTAGTATAGATTTTGAAAAGGCGTCTGACAGGGTTGAATATGGGTATTTATTTGAGGTTTTACAGAGTTTTGGATTTGGGGAAAATTTTATTAAATGGATTAAGGTTTTATACAAAAGTGTTTTAACAAGGATAAAATGTAATGGTTTTTTAAAAAGACTGTATGAAAATTACAAGATCTATAAGGCAAGGATGCCCACTTTCAGCACTATTGTATTCACTTGTATTCGAACCTTTAGGACTAGCAATTAACCAAAAATGTGAAATAATGGGAGTTGAAATCGAGGGAAATAAAACGGATTGGAGAGCGTTCCAATATGCTGAAGACACGGCGGTAGTTGTAAATGGAAAAGAGAGTGTTAATGAAGTGATCAATATTATAAATGAATACTGTAAAGGATCTGGAAGTAAAGTGAATGAAGAGAAAACAATGTACATGAGATTTGGCAAAGCTATGATTTTGAAAGATTATTTTAATTTTACAGAGAAATTAAGATTTTAAGGATTTTAATCGGCAAGAAGGAGAACAAAGTAAGAGATGCAATGTGGGAGGACCTGATAACGGGAATAGAGAGAAAGTTAATTTTTTGGAGACTGAGAACTTTAAATTTGAAAGGAAAAGTTTTAAATTTGAATGTTTTAATGGTTTCTAAACTATGGTACGTTTTATATTTGTCGGAGATGCCCCTATGGACAGAAAAGAGGTTGAAGAAATGTCTTCTCAACTTTTTATGGGAGGGGAATTCATCGAGGATGGTGTATAATACAATTTTAGGAACGGTAGAGCAAGGAGGTTTGGGGTTAATGGATGTCGAACAGAGAAAAAATTGCTTGAGAGTTAAAATAGTCAAGAAATATCTACAAGAACACACCGAAAGGGAATGGAAGAAAACAATGAAGTATTTTTTAAACAAGTGTGGGAATTTTAAAATCGGAGATGGGATTTTATGGATGAAAACGAAAAGTTGGATGATTGAAGGATAACCTGGATTTTATAGAGAAATTTTAAGTGGTTGGGGAAAGTTTTTATCAAAAGTTCAAACCACCCCTCGAGGGAGAGAAAACATTTTAAATCAACCTCTGTTCTTAAATGGCAACATTTTAAAAGAAGAGAGAAACATATTTTAAGAAATGGTTGGAAGTGGGAATAACAAGGGTGAGAGATGCTTTGTATGATATTAAAGAGTGGTTTTTACCAGTACAATGTGTTATAGATGCAATGGAGGAGGCAAAAGAAGAGTACAGCAAACAAGAAATAATAAACAACTATGAAATAATTAAAAGTGCTATACCCAATGAATGGATTGAAAGAATAGAGAGTATGGAAAAATAACCACAAGAAAAAGGGATTTATGTGAAGCAAGGGGGGAAACTGTTTGATTTTAAGACATACACAATCAAAATGCTTTACTGTGGGTTTCGAGATGACGTTTTTAAAGAGCCAATTGTAAACAAGTGCTGGGTACAAAAATTTACAGATTTAAAAGAAGATAGCTGATAGATATTATTTTATGATAAGTAAGCCCACATAAATGAATGAATAAGTGTAGCCTATGTGTGGTTTTAAGGCTCACAGAGTGGATAGCTGGTAGAAGAGTGAACAGCAGGCTAAAAGTGGAGGTAGAGGATTTATTTAAAGCTAAACATTCTTTGTCTGACATGCTATGTTAGCTATACCTTATTTGGAATAACCAGTGTCTTATGGCACACTATATAAAGATGTTTCTTCCACATAGTTCTATACCTTATTTGGTACAACAGGTGTCATATTGTGCACTATATAAGGATTTGTCTTCCCTGAAATAAATGAGTTCAAAAGCTGGATGCCTTTGTGTCTAGTTCTTGTGCTCCCAGATCTGCAAAATAATTCTCTCACAACATCCAACCTATTTCTGATTTGATTTTAAGTGTAATCCGAAACACAGAAAGAAACTTAGTTTTTCGAAAGGAACCTGAAGTTTAACAATAGCATATGGAGAAACATGAGCGGAAGATGTCTGGAAACAAAATTGGAATGTTAAGAGTATTTTATTAGACACAGACTTGTTTTTACTTAAGTTATATTAAACAAAATTGGAATGGAGCAGAATGCAATGTTAAAGTCTGCCAAGAACGGGAAGAAGACATCTTACACTTGTTTCTGCATTGTAAAAAGTTGGAAGCATTTTTAAGAAAATGTAAAAGTGTGATCAGAGATGTAATTGGGAACTTTTATGAAAATGCAATAGAATGGCGAAGAGTTGTGATATTTGGATGGGGAAAAAAGAGTCGAAACCAAAGGTTTATAACTTTTGAGTAATAATGAAAAGTGCAATATGGGAAAGAATAAATGTGGCTAAAAAAAGAAAAAACGTGTTGGATGTGTGACGAGTCACCCGTTGCGCAATCAGCGTCGCCCTGTGGAGACAGGGGAAATCAACGAGACGCACCTGCCGGTCGTTCAAAGCACAATCCCAACAGCTATAAAAGCTGTTGGCATTCTGAGGGAAGGTGAGCTTGATCTCCACAAACCTTACTGAGCTTCCTCCTAGACTCCGAAGGCTGAAGGACGGACTGGATGACCAGATTCATATTGCCGGATATAGTGCGGTCCCGGATATTCCCTTGGGCGTACTCGTGTACGAGGCTACGAGAACGACTACCCCTTTTTCCCTACCCGGAGATCACCAGCACCTTCGACCGGCATCATCTTGGTGCATTCCCCTGTCTCGTTTGGAACCTTCAATAAAAGTACCCTCCGGGGCCGTTTATTGTACCTGTTGTGTCCGTGTCGTTGTTCTCCCCGTGACATTTGGTGGAGAATGCGGGCATAGCAAAGACACGTAGGCTTAAGTATCTTACCGCGGATACTTAATTTTTTTTTTTTTTTTTCCTCTCTCTCTCTCTCTCTGTGCATCCTGCAGGACACGTGCAGCTCTCTCTCTCTCAAAATGGAGGACGTTATCCGACGCCTGGCTGAAGTTGTGGTACGCCAGCAACGGTTTTCAGAGCAACTGGCCAGCCGGCAGGAACAGACAGACCAGACCATAGGTATGATCCGAGAGGGTATGGCTGCCCGAACATCTTTGCCAGAAACGAGAACTGCGGCCCATCAGCTGTTGACGAAACTGACGGACCATGACGATATAGAGGCATATTTACATACTTTCGAGGTGGTAGCAACGAGGGAAGCCTGGAACAAGGCCGAGTGGGCGAGGATCCTAGCACCACTTCTGTCCGGCGAATCTCAGCGGGCCTACCATGCCTTGCGACCGCCCACCAGCGAGGACTACGAAGCTCTTAAACGGGAGATCCTCGCCAGGGTGGGTCTCTCCCCTATCAGTGCCGCCCAGAAGTTCCAGCAATGGACGTACCAGGAACGTATCCCAGTGAGAACCCAGGCGGCCCAACTGTCCCGGCTGGCACATCTTTGGCTCATGACCGGAGAACCCTCAGCCCTCCAAGTGGCGGAGCGCGTAGTGGTGGACAGGCTGTTAAGAGCTCTACCCCGACGTTTCCGGATGGCTGTCAGCATGAGAGGACCGTCCACCCTACGCGAGGTCGTGGAAGCGGTAGAGTTGGCAGAGGCATCAGTAGCCAGAGATGCCGGAGAGAGAGAGCTGGCATGGCCCCGGAGGGGAAACTCGAGTTGGCGATCGCTGGAGGGCACCTCGAGGCCAGTACATCAACCCCAAGCAGCCACACCACGGGATGAGCCAATGCCTACAGAACAGACTTCCGCGGGAACTCCCCCTATGTGGCTCGCTGGCTGTGCGGTACACCAGACTGTGCCGTCGGGAGCCCCTCGGCGGATGGTCCGGGTAGATGGTCGACTCATCACCGCTACGCTGGACTCCGGTAGCTCGGTTACCCTGGTGCAGCCCGGCATAGTGAGCCCCAGGACCGGGGGGAAGTCCTCCATCCCGATCACCTGTGTCCACGGTGATACCCGTAGGGTGCCGGCCGACCAAGCGACGGTGGCCGGTCACCCAGGCACGTGGACCCTGGAGATCGGGATCATGGATGACCTACCGGTACCGATGTTGTTGGGTCGGGACTGGCCAGGGTTTGACCAATTGTTGGTTAGTACCGTGCGGTCAGTCGGTCGCGAGGGGCGACTACAGAGAGCCCGAGCCAAAAAGGAGAGGAAGCCCCGACCCGTTCTGATGGCCACCGAAAGCGAAAAGGAGGGTGAGTGTCCTGACCATAATTTGTTCACTGACCTATACCAACAGGTGACCATAGGGGGATCGTTTGGACGGGAACAACGGGAGGACCCCAGGCTACAAAATTGTTGGGGCCAGGTGAGAGTAGTGGACGGAGAAGACCGTCAGCCCGGTCCACACCCGATTCCCCATTTCGTCATTAAACAGGGGTTGTTGTACTGCGCCGCTATGAGGCGGGGGGAGGAGAAACTCTTGTTGGTGGTACCTGCAACCAAAACAGCAACGGTGATGGAGCTAGCTCACACACACCCCATGGCCGGACATATGGCTTCAGCGAACACCATACAGCGTATCCGAGATCGTTTTCACTGGCCAGGTCTAGAAGGCGAAGTGAAAAGGTTTTGTCAAAGCTGCCCCACATGCCAGCAGACTTCACCCCAACGACCCCCCCCCAGTCCTCTCATACCCCTACCAGTAATCGAGGTGCCCTTCGAACGCATCGGGATGGACCTGGTAGGACCGCTGCCGAAGTCTTCCCCGGGGGCACGAGTATATCCTCGTAGTGGTGGACTACGCTACCCGGTATCTGGAGGCCATTCCATTAAGAAAAGCAACATCGAAAGCGATAGCCAAGGAGCTGTTTCTACTCTACAGCTGGGTAGGCATCCCCACTGAAGTCCTGACAGACCAGGGGACCCCGTTTATGTCCCGGCTGATGGCGGACCTCTGCCGCCTCCTCAAGGTGAAACAACTCCGGACCTCTGTGTATCATCCCCAAACTGTCGGTCTGGTGGAGGGATTTAACCAGACGTTGAAGAGGATGCTCCGCCGAGTGGTGGCAGAGGATGGGCGCGACTGGGACTTGTTACTGCCCTATGTGCTTTTTGGCGTACGAGAAGTACCCCAGGCATCTACCGGGTTTACGCCATTCGAGCTTCTGTTCGGTCGACAACCCCGCGGCCTTTTGGACATCGCCCGTGATGCCTGGGAACAGCAACCTGCTCCCCACCGGTCTCTGATCGAGCACGTACAGCAGATGAGAGCCCGCATAGACAGAGTGATGCCTATTGTCCGGGAACACCTCGTCGAGTCCCAGCGCGCCCAGAAGCGGTGGTATGATCGGCCTGCCCAGCCACGGGAGTTCCAACCAGGAGACCGAGTGTTGGTGCTGATCCCTACAGCCACGTCCAAGTTCTTGGCCTCCTGGAGGGGACCCTACGTTATAGTGGAGAGGGTCGGGCCGGTCAACTACCGTGTCCGTCAGCCGGGAAGAAGACGAGAGGAGCAGCTGTACCACATTAATCTACTGAAGAAATGGATCCCCACCCCAGCCCTCTTGGCGATTTCCGTTCCAGAAGAACCACCAGTCATCCCAATGGGAGAACAGCTGTCTCCTCTCCAAAAGAAAGATCTACAGACCCTGGTCAGTCAGTTTCGAGATGTATTCTCAGAAAAGCCCGGGCAGACTCGAATAACCCAGCACGAAGTTCGAACACCACCCGGAGTCATCGTCAGACAGCGGCCCTACCGGGTACCAGAGGCTCGTTGGTTGGCTATAGAGGAAGAAATCAACAGGATGAAAATGCTTGGAGTGATAGAGCCCTCCCGCAGCCCTTGGTCCAGTCCCATCGTGATGGTCCCAAAACCAGACGGCACTCTCCGCTTTTGCAACGATTTCCGGAAGCTCAACGAGGTATCCAGCTTCGACGGGTACCCAATGCCCCGGGTGGATGAACTCCTGGACCGGCTAGGGAAGGCCCGGTACATTACAACACTTGACCTAACAAAAGGGTATTGGCAGGTGCCCCTGTCCCCAGCCTCCAAGGAAAAAAACGCATTCAGCACCCCAGGGGGACATTGGCAATATAGAGTCCTACCTTTTGGACTGCATGGGGCACCGGCCACCTTCCAGAGGATGATGAACATTTTGCTTCGTCCACATCAACCATATGCTGCAGCCTACATTGATGATGTAGTCATCCACTCGGGGACCTGGGATGAGCACCTGGACCGATTGCGGAGAGTGCTGATGGACCTACGGAAGGCAGGCTTGACGGTGAATCCCAGATTTTGGCTGCCCCTTCATACTCCAGACCGATGCTTCCAATACTGGAATAGGAGCGGTCCTGTCACAGACCCGGGATGGGGCTGAGCACCCGGTGGTATACATCAGCCGCAAACTCACCCCGACGGAAAGTCGGTATGCCACAGTCGAGAGGGAGGCCCTGGCCATAAAGTGGGCAGTCCTGGAGCTACGCTATTACCTCCTGGGATGGAAGTTCACGCTGGTAACGGACCATGCACCACTCCAGTGGATGGCCAAAGCTAAGAACAATAACACACGAGTTACAAGATGGTTTTTAGCGCTCCAGGACTTCCACTTTACCGTGGTACATCGAGCCGGGACCTCCCACGGGAATGCAGACGGTCTGTCGAGGATCTGGTCAGGGTGGACCACTAGGTCAGGTGACACTCAAACCCCCCACACATATTTCCATCTCCCTACAGGACGGCCCAGGCGAACAAGGCAACGCTTAGGGGGGGGGAGTGTGACGAGTCACCCGTTGCGCAATCAGCGTCGCCATGGAGACAGGGGAAATCAACGAGACGCACCTGCCGGTCGTTCAAAGCACAATCCCAACAGCTATAAAAGCTGTTGGCATTCTGAGGGAAGGTGAGCTTGATCTCCACAAACCTTACTGAGCAACTTACTCACGTCACGTATTGTCTTCCTCCTAGACTCCGAAGGCTGAAGGATGGACTGGATGACCAGATTCATATTGCCGGCTATAGTGCGGTCCCGGATATTCCCTTGGGCGTACTCGTGTACGAGGCTACGAGAACGACTACCCCTTTTTCCCTACCCGGAGATCACCAGCACCTTCGAACGGCATCATCTTGGTGCATTCCCCTGTCTCGTTTGGAACCTTCAATAAAAGTACCCTCCGGGGCCGTTTATTGTACCTGTTGTGTCCGTGTCGTTGTTCTCCCCGTGACAGATGTTTGGAATGTTTTTTTAAAAAAAGACAGAAAGATATAGAGAAAGATTGTATGTAAATTTTAAGGGAGAAAATTTGTTGGTAGCATTTTAAGATGTCTTTACAAGAGAAGTATACTCTGTACTAGAGGATCAAAAATGGAAGTTACCTGGGAGCGATAAACTGTTATAAAATTATATTTGGTTATGTGATTATTTTTTTTTTTTTTTTTTAAATCTTGACTAGTATCAATGTGAATGCATGAATAATTTGTTGTAAATGTATGTTGCATAAAATTATAAAAAAATAATTACAAAAAACGCCGGCTCTCGTCTGATCTCACAGACCCAACTAGGGTCCGGCCTGGTCAAAAAATCACCACCCTGTGCGGCGCTATCGAGCAAGAAGCGTGAGTTGCAGGTAGTAGTGGGTGAAAGAGGCTCACCAAAATGTTGTTTTATTTTGAGTTGATTTTGAAAGTTTTTTTTGTTTTTCACATTCAGTTCCGGCAGCATATGCTGTTCGGGGGAGTGAGCTTTTTTTCTTTTGTTTGGTGAACAATGGCGGACAGACATGTGGTTATGAACTTGGATAAGGCTGGAGGAACATGCACGGTAAACGAACCTGGAACTTCAAAAAGACGACGAGATGGGATTACTAAAGAAAAGGAACAAGGGAGTAAAAACACAAAGAAGGATTAGTTGAAGGAGGCTACAGTGACGGTGGATATTTCAAAAGTTAATGCAAGAGCAGAGGACATAATAAAGGCTGTAACAGAAAAGATTGGAATAGGGAAAATTCTGACGGTAAGACCTAAACAGAACAAAGAATATGAGGCGACCTTAGAAAATGTGGACGATGTTGAATTGCTGGAAGATGATATAATGATAAAGGAAGTGAACTGCGGAGTAAAGAGACAAAAATAAGTGACAAAATAAGACAAAATAGAGACTATGTCATCTCGTTTATGCACCTGCCCGCGTACATAGACGATCAAGAGATTTTAAATAAACTTTAAGGATGGGGAGTTACCCCGATATCTGAAATTAGAAGACGGATTTATACGGGCACGAACATCGAAGACGGTACGAGGTTTGTGAAATCTCGGTTCCCCAGAGAAGTTGTCTCTCTCCCGTACAGCACTAAGCTGGAAACGGCTGAAGGGTGGCAGTTCTTCAGGGTGATGCACAGCCATCAGATTAAAACTTGTGGGCTGTGCATGAGCCCTGATCCTATCATGAAAGATTGCCCAGAGTTTCAGTGCTACAAATGCGAGGAGAGGGGACATTTTGCGAAGGATTGCAATCCGGTTCAGTGCCCGGACTGTAAAAAAGTTTAAAAAAAGTGTGAATGTTGTTTCGACGACAAAGAGAGTCATGTGGGCAGGCAGGTGCATGAGCGAGACGATGTAGTACAGCAAGAGGATAACGACGCGAGTGAGATGAGATATGAATAAGCTGTTCGAGAGAAAGAAAACGATGAACAGACAGAGGAACATAATGCCCAACACAAGCACAAACAACAAGAGAAGGAGAGAGAGACACAGAGCACTTTTGAGGAGAAAAAAATGGATGGATCGGCTAAAGAAGGACAAATCCACACCCTGGAGGAAGATATGGAGCGAGATGAAGATTCTATCAGTGACGAAGAACAAAATATTGAAGAAGTATTGAAAACAAGGAGAAGACGAAGCCTGAAGGTAAAGCCATCTATAGGAGGAGTTAGAAAAAAACAAAAACAAAGATGTTTTAAAGAATAGACTTGAATGTTTAGAAGACTTGGAGGATATTAACTAAAGGAATGGGTTTTATGAGTTTTTTTTTTTTTATGGTTTTAAGTTTGGTTACATTTAATGCAAGAGGACTGATGGACATGAGAAAATTTGAAAAAGTAAAGGAAAAATTTAAAGGTCAAGACATTATAGCACTACAGGAAACAAACTGGAACGAAAATGTCATGATTGAGCTTAAAAAGAAATGGGATGGAGGGATTTTATATAACAATGGAGATAGGAGATTCTGGAGAGTTGAGCCAATTTTAATGAATGTGGATGTTTTTAAAGCAAACAAAATGGTACACAAAGACAATATGAAAATGTTTAGCCGTTGAAATAAAATATGAAGGATGAGATTTGATTTTAGTAAATGTACATGCACCAGTGGAGGAAAATGAAAGTATTTTAAAGATTTAAAGAATATAGTAAAAAGTACAACGAAATTATAATGATGGGGATTTTAACACTGTTTTTAGTAAACAAGATATTGCTGAAGGAATGGTTTTTAAAAGCGATACGGGGAGAAAAGAATTAAAAGCTTTAATGGAAGAAAATAACATAATAGATATAGGGAGAGAAAGAAATGGAAGAAAATAGATTTTTCAAGAAGACAAATAGTGGGGAATTTTGTATGGCAAACAAGAATCGACTTTGTTTTATGTAGCAGAAATGTGGAGAATTTTATCGAAAAGATAAAATTTGAGGAAACCAGTTTTAGCGATCATAAGTTTTTATTTTTTATTTTAGACTGGAGTAAAATGCTGAGAGGGCCGGGAGTATGGATTTTAAATACACAGATTTTATATGACAAATCCACTTTCAAGTTAGACATATCAACAAAAATGATGTAAATAACATAATATATGTTTTAATAATTGATTAAAAAACATGATAAAAGGTAAATTCACTCAACAACTGGTCAAAAAAATTAATAGAATCTGAACAAAACAATTAATAGATTGTCTCCCAATTTTTTTCACAACTTACAAGATCAAAATTCTATTCAATCTAAGGCACAGAATGCATGCCGCCACTGTTCGGTTACCAGTTATTTTCAAAATATCTTATTTTTTGGTTTGCAGAAGAAAGTCATACAGGATTGAAATGACAAGTGGGTGAGTAAATGATGAAAGAATTAATTTTTTTGGGTACCATCCCTTGAAGCTTTGTCCGTGAATCTGGGCCTACATCTCATAACCATCACAGAAAAATTGTTTTCTTAATGTTTTTTTTCTCACTAACAAGAATGTTACATTCTTTTAATTTTAGAAATCATAATTTTGCGTGCCTTTTAAAATATTGTCTGGACATCTTGACAGTTTTTTTTCATATAGCTATATTTTTAACAATCATATACAGTTGAAAGAAAAAGTATGTGAACCCTTTGGGCTTACTTGGATTTCTTCATAAATTGGTCATAAAATGTGTTCTGATCTTCATCTAAGTCACAACAATAGAGAAACACAGTCTGCTTAAACTAATACCGCACAAACATTATACGTTTTCATGTTTTTATTGAACACAACATGTAAACATTCATAGTGCAGGGTGGAAAAAGTATGTGAAACCCTAGGCTAATGACTTCTCCAAGAGCTAATTGGAGCCAGGAGTCAGCCAACCTGGGGTCCAATCAATGTGATGAGATTGGATGTGTTGATTAAAGCTGGCCTGTCCAATAAAACTCACACACCAGTTTTGAGTTTGCTGTTCTGAAGAAGCGTTGTCTGATGTGAACCACAAAAGTGCTCTCAGAAGACCTACGATCAAGAATTGTTGACTTACATAAAGCTGGAAAGGGCTACAAAAGTATATCTAAAAGCCTTGATGTCCATGTGTCCACAGTAAGACAGATTGTCTACAAATGGAGAAAGTTCAGCACTGTTGCTACACTACCTAGGCGTGGTCGTCCTGTAAAGATGAGTGCAAGAGCACAGCGCAGAATGCTCAATGAGGTGAAGAAGAATCCTAGAGTGTCAGCTAAACACTTACAGAAATCTCTGGCACATGCTAACATTTTTGTTGACAAATCTACAATAAGGAAAACATTAAACAAGAATGGACTTCATGGGAGGACACCACCGAGGAAGCCACTGCTGTCCAAAAAAAACATTGCAGCACGTTTGAAGTTTGCAAAAGAGCACCTGGATGTTCCACAGCACTACTGGCAAAACATTCTGTGGACAGATGAAACCAAAATTGAGTTGTTTGGAAAGAACACACAACGCTATGTGTGGAGAACAAAAGGCACAGCACACCAACATGAAAACCTCATCCCAACTGTGAAATATGGTGGAGGGGGCATGATGGTTTGGGGCTGCTTTGCTGCCTCAGGCCCTGGACAGATTACTGTCATCGATGGAAAAATGAATTCCAAAGTTTATCAAGACATTTTGCAGTAAAACTTAAGACCATCTGTCCGCCAACTGAAGCTTAACAGAGGATGGACGATGCAACAGGACAACGACCCAAAGCATAGAAGTAAATCAACAACAGAATGGCTTCAACAGAAGAAAATACGCCTTCTGGAGTGGCCCAGTCAGAGTCCTGACCTCAACCCGATTGAGATGCTGTGGCATGACCTCAAGAGAGCGATTCACACCAGACATCCCAAGAATATTGCTGAACTGAAACACTTTTGTAAAGAGGAATGGTGGAAAATTTCTCCTGACCGTTGTCCAGGTCTGATCTGCAAGGGTTCACATACTTTTTCTTTCAACTGTATATCATATCATGTTAAAATTGGCAAATACTGAGAGAATGTAAATTGCTTTACTGAAAAGAGTTTCTCTCACATGCTGTATGGATTTACCATCAAACTGAAACTCATTCCTAATCCCACTGGGTGCAAACTCAGATAGTCGTGTCCAAATAACATGTAATGTTAATGAAAGGCTAGAACGATTTTATACCGACTAGAACGACTTACGAATCAATTGACACAGAGTAATTGTGAGAATCTGGATTTCGTCCTGTCCTCTACAAATATTGCATCTGTGTTTAATACAAAGTTCATATATCATATGTATTCATTCGTATTCATTCCTAATAATATTAGCTTCTATTCATATAAGATGTGCCTTACTTTCTTGTTGTCTAACCTCGTTGAAAGTTGTATCATATCTTATGCTGTCTTATGTTGATATAAGTATCTGTTGTTCTCCATCTCAAGGTTCCTAATGATATCTAGGGACAATTGTTTTGATATTGTAATATTAAATATGTGATCATATCTGATTGTTCAGGAGGAATAAGACTAAACAGAAAGTCTGGTGATTTTCCACTCTGGTGGTTTTATATGACACCTCCTGTTTCAAGCATATAAATATTAGTCCTTAATACAATAAACTTTGGACTCTGATTGAACAAGCACTTGTGTCTGTGTCAAACTTTGTCTCCAGGCCTGAAACTCTGTGTGTTCAGTCGACTAGACTCTTCAACGTAGAATATTGTTTAGACAAGGGGACATAAGAAGTTTTATATTCTTACAGATTGGGGGCTCGTCTGCGAAAGAGGGGAGACTCTTCCCTCTAAGAACCAAAGAGAACAAAGACCTGTGGGGCTCACTGACAAACGGTCACAGACCTACATTAAAAGGGGTAAGTGTTTTTCTATACAGTTCTTTATGACTTACAGAAATCTAACACTTACCCTGTAGGATTCTTGTGTGTTTAAAATTCATGTTAGTGGGAGTTGATTCTCCCATTGTTGTACCAGTGAGGCTGGTGACAGTAATTAATAAAATAATTATTAACGCACGAATATGAATGGTTAATGCAGTCCTGATCACACTGTAATTTGGGATCGAAGTGATAGCTTTGAGGAGGCTTTGTTACTCACGAAAAAATAAAAAGAAATAAAATCTGTTTAGTGGTTATTCTAAAAGATAAGATTCTTACAGTTAAAATTGAAAATATTATTGATATCACTGTTACTGCATGTATTGAAAGATTGTTGTTGGACATTGAACAAACGTCTGTAAATCCGTAATTGCCGCATATAACCCAAGGGAGGAAGTCATAAATAATCAGCTTTCATTGCGAAGGAGGGGCCATTAAAAACGACAGTGCAGACAGTTGCACAAGTTTCGCACACACACACCACAGAGCAGACATGAGAACATGGGAGCTTCATTTTCCAGCTTACAGGCATCCGTCGATCCTCTGCCTACAAGTGGACTGATAGGCGGCTCAAGGGCAATCTGTCTCCGGTTGCAGCATGCCAACAGGGGTGGACACCATGATTAACCCTTTGTTATGGTCTTAGTTCAGGGATGACACTGGTTTCATTGACATGGAACCTTATAGGGCTAAACTTAAAACAAATAAACCTGTCTACATTAAACAATACCCTTTGTCTAAAGATAAGGAACTAGGCATTCAACATTTGATTGAAAATTTTGTCAAGCAGGGTGTCCTCGAACAAACACATTCACTGTATAACACACCAATTAATCCTGTTATGAAAGCTGATGGGAGAACTTGGAGATTAAGTCAAGATTTAAGAGCAGTTAATCAGTTAATCATACCACTAGCACCAATTGTGCCTGATGTTTTGACTGTTATGAATTCAGTGCCACATTGGCACAAGTCTTTCACAGTAATAGATTTGTGTGCAGCCTTTTTCTCTGTACCTGTACACCCAGATACTCAGCCTTTGTTAGTATTTACATTTAAGGGGCAGCAATATTCGTGGAAACGTCCGGTGGTCCCTAGTCCGGAGGTCCCGAGTTCCAAATATTTTTTGGGGGGGCGCCGCAGGGAGGTGAAGGTCCGAGCGGCCAGCCCGGCCCCAGATTCCTTCCAGGAGCTGGAACCAAGCCCGGTCCAGGAGCCGGCACCCAGCCCGGCCCAGCAGCCGGCGTCAAGCCCTGTCCACCCGACCCAGCAGCCGCCGTCAAGCCCTGTCCAGCTGGCCCAGCAGCCAGTGTCAAGCCCTGTCCAGCTGGCCCAGCAGCCGGCGTCAAGCCCTGTCCAGCCGGCCCAGCAGCCGGCGTCAAGCCCTGTCCAGCCGGCCCAGCAGCCGACGTCAAGCCGGCCTTCCCACCGGCGTCAAGCCCTGTCCAGCCGGCCCAGCAGCCGGGGTCAAGCCCTGTCCAGCCGGCCCAGCAGCCGGGGTCAAGCCCTGTCCAGCCGGCCCAGCAGCCTGCGTCAGGCCCTGTCCAGCCGGCCCAGCAGCCGGGGTCAAGCCCTGTCCAGCCGGCCCAGCAGCCGGGGTCAAGCCCTGTCCAGCCGGCCCAGCAGCCGGCGTCAGGCCCTGTCCAGCCGGCCCAGCAGCCGGCGTCAGGCCCTGTCCAGCCGGCCTTCCCACCGGCGTCAAGCCCTATCCAGCCGGCCCAGCAGCCGGCATCAAGCCCTGTCCAGCCGGCCCAGCAGCCGGCGTCAAGCCCTGTCCAGCCGGCCAAGCAGCCGATGTCTAGCCCTGTCCAGCCAGCCTTCCCACCGGCGTCAAGCCGTGTCCAGCCGGCCTCCCGACCGGCGCCAAGCCCTGTCAGGCCCCCTGGGGCTCCGTGCTATGGCGCGTCCCCCAGGGCTAGGACTTCCCCCTCCCAGCCCTGCCCCTTCTGGACTTCCCCACATGTACTCTTGTTTGCCCCCACCCCCCCCCTTGTTTGTTATTTTTATTGTCTCACCCCAACCCGTTTATTGTTCTTGCCTGTCTGCCCCTATTCATGTTTTCCATGTTTTGTTTGGTCTTGTCAGTGTCCCAGTCTGTCCTGTCTTGTTTGTGCCTTTGAGGAGCATCAGGATGCTGCTCCTTAAGGCGGGGGTTCTTTCATGATTCCACCTCACCTTGTCAGGTATTTCTTGTTCTAGAGGTGGAATCATACAGGGTCCTCTGTTTCATGTGGGAGAGAGACGATTTCTTCTCTCTCTGGTCTGCGTCATCGTTCCTACCCTCCTGTTTCCGAGTTTGTGTTAATTAGCTTCCTTTGAGTGTTCATCCCCCGCACCTGTTCCCTCTTTAGTTTGTTCCCTTTAAAACATCCTCATGTTCATTGTCCTGTGCACGTTCATTGTACTTGTACCTTGTTGTAGCTTTTGTGCTTTCGCTGTTTCTTGTACCTGTAACTCTATGCTAAGTCGTTGTTCCTGTTCCCCGTGTCTTAGTAACTGTCAGTTTTATGTTCATATCAAGTATTTGTGTTTTCATAGTCTAGTGATTCAGTGTCTTTATTTATATATATTACCCTGTCTTGTTTTCCCCCTCGTGGGTTTTGTTTTGCCTTTTTGTCTTGTTTTTTGTACAATAAATATCTGTTAACCCGGTCATTCCTGAGTCCTGCCTGCAATTGGGTTCTACCATGAGTTTTCATGACACATTTAACTCTGTTTGCAGTAACATTTGTTTAGCTGTGGCCTTAATCAACAAAGATCTTAGTTTAGGGAGAACACAACAGAATAATATTGCAGAGATTATTAACACAATAACAATCGTTATTCCCACTTTAGTTAGCCATTCTCCCCAGAAACCAAACATTGACTTAAACCATGTCCCCAATGCCCTCTTCCTGCATTAGCTGTTATTTCACTGCTAAGGTTTTTCAATCTCTCCATAGCATGAGTAACAGACCCATCAGGGGCAGTATTATTAGGAATGTAAGTACAGCAATCTTCTCCAAACATTGCACAGACTCCTCCTTTTTCAGCTAACAACCAATGTTTTGTGTCTGTTTTGCCAGGCCATTTTACTTGTTGGGGCTAGTTGCTCTCCAAGAGCTTTAAGTGCATCATTTGTGTAATCAATAAACCTCTGCTGGTTGTAATACACATAATTTATCTATTCTGTGTTCTTATTTGGGATAATCCATACAAGAATAGATTCAAATCCGGATTTAACTTTATCTCTTGCTTTAAACTGGTGTGGGATATTTCTAGGTTGACCAATGGCATCCAAATAAACATTTGGGTCACTTTGGTAGGCCCTTTTCATTATTTTATGTTTTGGTTCCCTTTTAACATTCTCATTCGGATCCCATGTGATCATAGTGACATCTTGTTTTAGCTTCACTCCTGCACATAAACCTCTCCAGTGTTTTGGTAGTGTTGGTCTTAGTTTGCTTCCTCCACATACCCAAAAGTAATCAGCTATAGCATTAACCTTTTTCATAAGATTCAATAAAGGGCTTATTGTCATTTTTGGGCAATCTTCCCATCCTATCACTGTAAAATTTGTGTAGCAGAAGCAAACTTATTATCCCAATGCATTTTAACCCAATCCTGACTTCTGTAATGATGTGGGTTTGGCACAACAGTAAGTTTGCTCAATGGTGACGGGGTGCAAAACACACAACTGTCCATGTATGATTGATCTACTGTGAAATGTGCTCACCTGTACCCAGTGGCGGCTCCAGGCAATTTTGATTGGGGGGGCAATGGGGGGTCCTGGTCATTTCAAGGGGGTTCTCATGAAAACCAAAAAAAATACAGTGGACACGGCTAATAACTGCATATTACTGCTACTAAACAAATAAAACCAGATCCATGCATACTGTGAAAAAAATGACGACAGGCAAAACAAAAAGCCGCGTCTTTTGACAGAATATTCAAGCCACTGGTACCGTTTGAACCACGAGTAACTAAAACCCCTGGATGCTAGTTGCCCCTGCGATCCAAAAGAACGACACGGTTATGTTTTAATTTATGCTGTATGGTTTCTCGGCTGGGCCATAGCTTGAATCCCCGTTAAATATTTCAAATACCGTATGTGCAACATTAAGTGCAAAATGAAAATAAAAATTCAATTAAATCAATTACATTTGTAAGCATAAAACCTGTGTAGGAACTCCCAAATGTAATTGATATAATTGAATTTTTATTTTCATTTTGCACTTAATGTTGCACATACGTCATTTGAAATGTATATTTACACAATTGACACAATTGAATTGTCAATTACATACTGCATTGCCATTTTGCATATTACATTGCAAATTGAATTTTGCACCACATATGCTTCCATATGCGAGTTGCTCCGGTCCCACCTCCTCATCCTGCAATTCCTCGGTGTCCTCTATTTCTATTCTAGGATAAAGCAGGGCTCGCCCTCCCCTGCCACGGGTATATTTTCAGTCTTATTTCCGTCTGCTGTCAATTTGTTTTTAGGTATGACGAAGCGATCCATTTTAAGCTTCAAGATATAAAGTGCGTTGCAGCACTTGCGGGCTCGCGGCAGCTCCTTGAACGCAATGACGCAAGGCGCAGCGGCGGCAACGTTCATGGGGCGTCGCAGTGATTCTTATGTTTATATTTTTTATTGTCGAATAAATTATGAGTTATTATTGTTCTGCGTAGTTTGAAGAGGATCACTGTTAAATCTTTATCCCAGATATATATATATTTTAATATATATTTAATATTTTTTAATCAGGGAGGTGGTGGGGGGTCAAATTGGGGGTCAAGGCGTTTTTTGGGTGCCTGTACCACTCATTTTGAATAGCAATGTCCCAAAGTCTCTCATATTGGGGCACTTCATCACATGTTAAAATCTGAGGGTGTGCACTCAAGTGTTGACAAGTCGATTGTTGGGAACTCTTCTGCCAGTAGTTGTTCGACGGATAATTATGGGCTGGGAAGCTCTGGATCTGTGGTATGGTCTGCACCAGGCTCATCAAGAGCAGTACGGTCCTGCATCTCCCTTCCGACTTGGGCCCGGCCGTGGTTCACCGGGGCCTGTTGGGGTTGGGGTGGTGTCTGGTTCTGGTCTACGGCAGCTATCTCGAGCAGCACTATGTTCCCCATGTATGTCAGGATCATATACAGTCCTGATAACATGTTCTTGTATGCAAGCAAGTTCTGTAATTCAGGGTTCGGGTTGTATCAACACCATGGGTGCCATTATAGCAGCTTGGCACCCTGAGGCTATTCTAGCCTCTGCATCTGCAGCATTATTTCCTTGTATTACAAAGTCATTTCCCTTTTTATGCGCTTGGCACTTAATGATACCCAGCAGTTTAGGTTTCATCATAGTCGAGATTAACTGTACAATCTGATCGGTATGCTGTATTATGGTACCATCACTTTTTCTTAACCCTCTTTGTTTCCAAACTGCTCCATAAAGATGACAAACTCCATACGCATATGCAGAGTCTGTATAAATATTTACAATTTGCCCCTTTGCCAGCTGGCAAGCTGTGGTCAAAGCTTTCAAATCAGTCAACTGTGCTGAACAAGGCTGTTCACAGTGCTGAGAAATTACAGGAATGAATTAATTTCCTTCTCGTTTAACCACAGCAAAACCAGCATGATTTCCTAAATGGTCTCTGAAGCAAGAGCCATATACGAAATAATAAGCCACTGCATTTAGTATGGGCGTAGACTCTAAGTCTGGTCTAAGACGGGTGAACCCACGCCTCCAAAGAGACTGGAGCCTTAATCCAGCGCCTTAGACCGCTCGGCCACGCTACCTCAAAAAGGCACCTTGTGCCGCCGGTTTCCTCCATGGTGTTTTACAGTAGGCCCGCTGTGATATTTCGCAGACAATCAAGAGCTTACAGGGTTCTGTCGGCCTAGGGTTCAGTGAACCTTTCTGATGTAAGGGTGTTCAGTCCTATATCTGGAGACGATGCCATCTGTTGATTGCAGTTCATCAAGTACCCTTGAACCGGGTAACAGGCTCTGGGAGCTGAAAGTCAGACGTGTTTTAAACACTGCCCTGACATCTCATCTTTGGTCTTTTATCTGGCCCTGCTTTCCTTAAAGGTCCATGCAAAGAAAACATTTATAAAATCACATTAAAGGCTATAAAGTATGTACACATTGTTTTACATTAAATGTTTACTCGTTGTTGTATACCTAGTTGCATCGACAACCCATCGAGCACTCCTGTACCAGTCAATTTGTGTTATATCAACAACTCGTGCCATCTGTTGCAGAGTCGCTCTTAAACATCTGTAAAATCACATAAAAGGCTATAAAGTATGTACACATTGTTTTACTACATTGTTATATACCTAGTTGCATCGACGACCCATCGAGCACTCCTGTACCTGTCAATTTGTGTTATATCAACAACACGTTGATCTGTTGCAGAGTCGCTCTTAAAGAAAAACGTGGTAGTCTATAAAGGCTTGATCTTCTTCTCTCTCTCAAGCAGCCGTAGTCGGCAGGATTTGAACCTGCGCGGGGAGACCCCAATGGATTTCAAGTCCATCGCCTTAACCACTCGGCCACGACTACAACAGGTTCCAGGGCCTCTGGGTTTCGGTCGTGCTGCAAAGAGGACGATGTCAAAAAGGGAAAGGCAGGACTTCAATAAGACGTGGTGCCCTGCCGTGACCCGAAGTTGCTGCGACCACAACGCAGAGTACTAATCACTATACGATCACGGCTAGCCAACATGCCTCCGGCAAAGTTGCGCTACCAGGACTGAGTGACTAGATCTGCAGTGAGAAGATTGGCAGCTCTTGCTGAGGTCTCACGGAATTCCTTACGCATGTGCTCGAGGAAATCCCTGCTCAAAGCCAATCTGCAGACCTACAACGCACGAGCAAACTGTTTATTTAATTTTTATCAACAGAGGGAGGGCCCAGAAGAGCTCACAAGGTAAAGGTGACTAACAATGTGGAAACACATCGCCCAAACAGGGACTTGAACCCTGGACCCTCAGATTAAAAGTCTGATGCTCTACCGACTGAGCTATCCGGGCTCTTGAGTTGCAGCGACGTGTTGAGTACAACAGGTGATTGCAGGTTCTTCCCTCATCAAGCACACCGTAACCAGCTAATGTGGCTCTGGAGGTAAGAGAAAAACACGACTCACAACGATCCAAGCGGAGCAAAGACCCACTGGCAGCGGTGGGATTTGAACCCACGCCTCCAAAGAGACTGGAGCCTAAATCCAGCGCCTTAGACCGCTCGGCCACGCTACCTCAAAAAGGCACGTTGTGCCGCCGGTTTCCACCATTGTGTTTTACAGTAGGACCGCTGTGACATTTCGCAGACAGTCAAGACCTTACAGTGTCCTGTCGGCTTACGGTTCAGTGCACCTTTCTGATGCAGGGGTGTGCAGTCCTATATCTGGAGGCGATGCCATCTGTTGATTGCAGTTCATCAAGTACACTTGAACCGGGTAACGGGCTCTGGGAGCTGAAAGTCAGACGTGTTTTAAACACTGCCCTGAAAGCTCATCTTTGGTCTTTTATCTGCCCGTGCTTTCCTTAAAGGTCCCTGCAAAGAAAACATTTATAAAATCACATTAGAGGCTATAAAGTATGTACACATTGTTTTACATTAAATGTTTACTACGTTGTTGTATACATAATTGCATCGACAACCCATCGAGCACTCCTGTACCGGTCAATTATGGTTATATCAACAACACGTGCCATCTGTAGCAGAGGTGCTCTTAAACATTTGTAAAATCATATAAAAGGCTATAAAGTATGTACACATTGATTTACATTAAGTGTTTACTACATTGTTATTTACCTAATTGTAGCAAAAACCCATCGAGCACTCCTGTACCGGTCAATTTGTGTTATATCAACCAAACGTGCCATCTGTTGCAGAGTCGCTCTTAACGAAAAACGTGGTAGTCTATGAAGGCTTGACCTTCATCTCTCTCTCAAGCAGCCATAGTCGGCAGGGTTTGAACCTGCGCGGGGAGACCCCAACGGATTTCAAGTCCATCGCCTTAACCGCTCGGCAAAGACTACAACAGGTTCCAGGCCCTCTGGGTTTCGGTCGTGCTGCTGCAGAGGACGATGTCAAAAAGGGAAAGGCAGGACTTCAATAAGGACTGCCGTAAGGACTGGCGTAACCCGGATTCGAACCGGGGTTGCTGCGACCACAACGCAGAGTACTAACTACTATACGATCACGGCTGGCCAACATGCCTCCGGCAAAGTGACTGAGTGACTAAATCTGCAGGGAGAAGATTGGCAGCTTTTGCTGAGGTCTCAAGGAATTCCTTGAGCATGTGCTCGATGAAATCCCTGCTCAAAGCCAATGTGTAGACTCCAACGCACGAGCAAACAGTTTATTTAATTTTTATCAACAGAGGGAGGGCCCAGAAGATCTCACAAGGTAAAGGTGACTAACAATGTGGAAACACATCGCCCGAACAGGGACTTGAACCCTGGACCCTAAGATTAAAAGTCTGATGCTCTACCCACTGAGCTATCCGGGCTCTTGAGTGGCAGCGACGTGTTGAGTACAACAGGTGATTGCAGGTTCATCCCTCATCAAACACAACCTAACCAGCTAATGTGGCTCTGGAGGTAAGAGAAAAACTAGACTCACAACGATCCGAGCGGAGCAAAGACCCACTGGCAGCGGTGGGATTTGAACCCACGCCTCCAAAGAGACTGGAGCCTAAATCCAGCGCCTTAGACCGCTCGGCCACGCTACCTCATAAAGGCACGTTGTGCCGCCGGTTTCCACCATTGTGTTTTACAGTAGGACCACTGTGACATTTCGCAGACAGTCAAGACCTTACAGGGTTCTGTCGGCTTAGGGTTCAGTGCACCTTTCTGATGCAGGGGTGTTCAGTCCTATATCTGGAGGCGATGCCATCTGTTGATTGCAGTTCATCAAGTACACTTGAACCGGGTAACGGGCTCTGGGAGCTGAAAGTGCGACATGTTTTAAACACTGCCCTGAAAGCTCATCTTTGGTCTTTTATCTGCCCGTGCTTTCCTTAAAGGTCCCTGCAAAGAAAACATTTATAAAATCACATTAGAGGCTATAAAGTATGTACACATTGTTTTACATTAAATGTTTACTACGTTGTTGTATACCTAATTGCATCGACAACCCATCGAGCACTCCTGTACCGGTCAATTATGGTTATATCAACAACACGTGCCATCTGTTGCAGAGGTGCTCTTAAACATTTGTAAAATCATATAAAAGGCTATAAAGTATGTACACATTGATTTACATTAAGTGTTTACTACATTGTTATTTACCTAATTGCAGCAAAAACCCATCGAGCACTCCTGTACCGGTCAATTTGTGTTATATCAACAACACGTGCCATCTGTTGAAGAGTCGCTCTTAACGAAAAACGTGGTAGTCTATGAAGGCTTGACCTTCATCTCAATCTCAAGCAGCCGTAGTCGGCAGGGTTTGAACCTGCGCGGGGAGACCCCAACGGATTTCAAGTCCATCGCCTTAACCGCTCGGCAAAGACTACAACAGGTTCCAGGCCCTCTGGGTTTCGGTCGTGCTGCTGCAGAGGACGATGTCAAAAAGGGAAAGGCAGGACTTCAATAAGGACTGCCGTAACCCGGATTCGAACCGGGGTTGCTGCGACCACAACGCAGAGTACTAACCACTATACGATCACGGCTGGCCAACATGCCTCCGGCAAAGTGACTGAGTGACTACATCTGCAGGGAGAAGATTGGCAGCTTTTGCTGTGGTCTCACGGAATTCCTTGAGCATGTGCTCGATGAAATCCCTGCTCAAAGTCAATGTGTAGACTCCAACGCACGAGCAAACAGTTTATTTAATTTTAATCAACAGAGGGAGGGCCCAGAAGATCTCACAAGGTAAAGGTGACTAACAATGTGGAAACACATCGCCCGAACAGGGACTTGAACCCTGGACCCTCAGATTAAAAGTCTGATGCTCTACCGACTGAGCTATCCGGGCTCTTGAGTTGCAGCGACGTGTTGAGTACAACAGTTGATTGCAGGTTCATCCCTCATCAAGAACAACCTAACCAGCTAATGTGGCTCTGGAGGTAAGAGAAAAACTAGACTCACAACGATTCAAGCGGAGCAAAGACCCACTGGCAGCGGTGGGATTTGAACCCACGCCTCCAAAGAGACAGGACCCTAAATCCAGCGCCTTAGACCGCTCGGCCACGCTACATCAAAAAGGCACGTTGTGCCGCCGGTTTCCACCATTGTGTTTTACAGTAGGACCGCTGTGACATTTCGCAGACAGTCAAGACCTTACAGGGTTCTGTCGGCTTAGGGTTCAGTGCACCTTTCTGATGCAGGGGTGTTCAGTCCTATATCTGGAGGCGATGCCATCTGTTGATTGCAGTTCATCAAGTACACTTGAACCGGGTAACGGGCTCTGGGAGCTGAAAGTCAGACGTGTTTTAAACACTGCCCTGAAAGCTCATCTTTGGTCTTTTATCTGCCCGTGCTTTCCTTAAAGGTCCCTGCAAAGAAAACATTTATAAAATCACATTAGAGGCTATAAAGTATGTACACATTGATTTACATTAAGTGTTTACTACATTGTTATTTACCTAATTGCAGCAAAAACCCATCGAGCACTCCTGTACCGGTCAATTTGTGTTATATCAACAACACGTGCCATCTGTTGCAGAGTCGCTCTTAACGAAAAACGTGGTAGTCTATGAAGGCTTGACCTTCATCTCAATCTCAAGCAGCCGTAGTCGGCAGGGTTTGAACCTGCGCGGGGAGACCCCAACGGATGTCAAGTCCATCGCCTTAACCGCTCGGCCACGACTACAACAGGTTCCAGGCCCTCTGGGTTTCGGTCGTGCTGCTGCAGAGGACGATGTCAAAAAGGGAAAGGCAGGACTTCAATAAGGACTGCCGTAACCCGGATTCGAACCGGGGTTGCTGCGACCACAACGCAGAGTACTAACCACTATACGATCACGGCTGGCCAACATGCCTCCGGCAAAGTGACTGAGTGACTACATCTGCAGGGAGAAGATTGTCAGCTTTTGCTGTGGTCTCACGGAATTCCTTGAGCATGTGCTCGATGAAATCCCTGCTCAAAGTCAATGTGTAGACTCCAACGCACGAGCAAACAGTTTATTTAATTTTAATCAACAGAGGGAGGGCCCAGAAGATCTCACAAGGTAAAGGTGACTAACAATGTGGAAACACATCGCCCGAACAGGGACTTGAACCCTGGACCCTCAGATTAAAAGTCTGATGCTCTACCGACTGAGCTATCCGGGCTCTTGAGTTGCAGCGACGTGTTGAGTACAACAGTTGATTGCAGGTTCATCCCTCATCAAGAACAACCTAACCAGCTAATGTGGCTCTGGAGGTAAGAGAAAAACTAGACTCACAACGATCCAAGCGGAGCAAAGACCCACTGGCAGCGGTGGGATTTGAACCCACGCCTCCAAAGAGACAGGACCCTAAATCCAGCGCCTTAGACCGCTCGGCCACGCTACATCAAAAAGGCACGTTGTGCCGCCGGTTTCCACCATTGTGTTTTACAGTAGGACCGCTGTGACATTTCGCAGACAGTCAAGACCTTACAGGGTTCTGTCGGCTTAGGGTTCAGTGCACCTTTCTGATGCAGGGGTGTTCAGTCCTATATCTGGAGGCGATGCCATCTGTTGATTGCAGTTCATCAAGTACACTTGAACCGGGTAACGGGCTCTGGGAGCTGAAAGTCAGACGTGTTTTAAACACTGCCCTGAAAGCTCATCTTTGGTCTTTTATCTGCCCGTGCTTTCCTTAAAGGTCCCTGCAAAGAAAACATTTATAAAATCACATTAGAGGCTATAAAGTATGTACACATTGATTTACATTAAGTGTTTACTACATTGTTATTTACCTAATTGCAGCAAAAACCCATCGAGCACTCCTGTACCGGTCAATTTGTGTTATATCAACAACACGTGCCATCTGTTGCAGAGTCGCTCTTAACGAAAAACGTGGTAGTCTATGAAGGCTTGACCTTCATCTCAATCTCAAGCAGCCGTAGTCGGCAGGGTTTGAACCTGCGCGGGGAGACCCCAACGGATGTCAAGTCCATCGCCTTAACCGCTCGGCCACGACTACAACAGGTTCCAGGCCCTCTGGGTTTCGGTCGTGCTGCTGCAGAGGACGATGTCAAAAAGGGAAAGGCAGGACTTCAATAAGGACTGCCGTAACCCGGATTCGAACCAGGGTTGCTGCGACCACAACGCAGAGTACTAACCACTATACGATCACGGCTGGCCAACATGCCTCCGGCAAAGTGACTGAGTGACTACATCTGCAGGGAGAAGATTGTCAGCTTTTGCTGTGGTCTCACGGAATTCCTTGAGCATGTGCTCGATGAAATCCCTGCTCAAAGTCAATGTGTAGACTCCAACGCACGAGCAAACAGTTTATTTAATTTTAATCAACAGAGGGAGGGCCCAGAAGATCTCACAAGGTAAAGGTGACTAACAATGTGGAAACACATCGCCCGAACAGGGACTTGAACCCTGGACCCTAAGATTAAAAGTCTGATGCTCTACCCACTGAGCTATCCGGGCTCTTGACTTGCAGCGACGTGTTGAGTACAACAGGTGATTGCAGGTTCATCCCTCATCAAACACAACCTAACCAGCTAATGTGGCTCTGGAGGTAAGAGAAAAACTAGACTCACAACGATCCGAGCGGAGCAAAGACCCACTGGCAGCGGTGGGATTTGAACCCACGCGTCCAAAGAGACTGGAGCCTAAATCCAGCGCCTTAGACCGCTCGGCCACGCTACCTCAAAAAGGCACGTTGTGCCGCCGGTTTCCACCATTGTGTTTTACAGTAGGACCGCTGTGACATTTTGCAGACAGTCAAGACCTTACAGGGTTCTGTCGGCTTAGGGTTCAGTGCACCTTTCTGATGCAGGGGTGTTCAGTCCTATATCTGGAGGCGATGCCATCTGTTGATTGCAGTTCATCAAGTACACTTGAACCGGGTAACGGGCTCTGGGAGCTGAAAGTCAGACGTGTTTTAAACACTGCCCTGAAAGCTCATCTTTGGTCTTTTATCTGCCCGTGCTTTCCTTAAAGGTCCCTGCAAAGAAAACATTTATAAAATCACATTAGAGGCTATAAAGTATGTACACATTGTTTTACATTAAATGTTTACTACGTTGTTGTATACATAATTGCATCGACAACCCATCGAGCACTCCTGTACCGGTCAATTATGGTTATATCAACAACACGTGCCATCTGTTGCAGAGGTGCTCTTAAACATTTGTAAAATCATATAAAAGGCTATAAAGTATGTACACATTGATTTACATTAAATGTTTACTACGTTGTTGTATACCTAATTGCATCGACAACCCATCGAGCACTCCTGTACCGGTCAATTATGGTTATATCAACAACACGTGCCATCTGTTGCAGAGGTGCTCTTAAATATTTATAAAATCACATTAGAGGCTATAAAGTATGTACACATTGATTTACATTAAGTGTTTACTACATTGTTATTTACCTAATTGCATCGAAAACCCATCGAGCACTCCTGTACCGGTCAATTTGTGTTATATCAACAACACGTGCCATCTGTTGCAGAGTCGCTCTTAACGAAAAATGTGGTAGTCTATGAAGGCTTGACCTTCATCTCTCTCTCAAGCAGCCGTAGTCGGCAGGGTTTGAACCTGCGCGGGGAGACCCCAACGGATTTCAAGTCCATCGCCTTAACCGCTCGGCCACGACTACAACAGGTTCCAGGCCCTCTGGGTTTCGGTCGTGCTGCTGCAGAGGACGATGTCAAAAAGGGAAAGGCAGGACTTCAATAAGGACTGCCGTAACCCGGATTCGAACCGGGGTTGCTGCGACCACAACGCAGAGTACTAACCACTACACGATCACGGCTGGCCAACATGCCTCCGGCAAAGTGACTGAGTGACTACATCTGCAGGGAGAAGATTGGCAGGTTTTGCTGAGGTCTCACGGAATTCCTTGAGCATGTGCTCGATGAAATCCCTGCTCAAAGCCAATGTGTAGACTCCAACGCACGAGCAAACAGTTTATTTAATTTTTATCAACAGAGGGAGGGCCCAGAAGAGCTCACAAGGTAAAGGTGACTAACAATGTGGAAACACATCGCCCGAACAGGGACTTGAACCCTGGACCCTCAGATTAAAAGTCTGATGCTCTACCGACTGAGCTATCCGGGCTCTTGAGTTGCAGCGACGTGTTGAGTACAACAGGTGATTGCAGGTTCATCCCTCATCAAACACACCCTAACCAGCTAATGTGGCTCTGGAGGTAAGAGAAAAACTAGACTCACAACGATCCAAGCGGAGCAAAGACCCACTGGCAGCGGTGGGATTTGAACCCACGCCTCCAAAGAGACTGGAGCCTAAATCCAGCGCCTTAGACCACTCGGCCACGCTACCTCAAAAAGGCACATTGTGCCGCCGGTTTCCACCATTGTGTTTTACAGTAGGACCACTGTGACATTTCGCAGACAGTCAAGACCTTACAGGGTTCTGTCGGCTTAGGGTTCAGTGCACCTTTCTGATGCAGGGGTGTTCAGTCCTATATCTGGAGGCGATGCCATCTGTTGATTGCAGTTCATCAAGTACACTTGAACCGGGTAACGGGCTCTGGGAGCTGAAAGTCAGACGTGTTTTAAACACTGCCCTGAAAGCTCATCTTTGGTCTTTTATCTGCCCGTGCTTTCCTTAAAGGTCCCTGCAAAGAAAACATTTATAAAATCACATTAGAGGCTATAAAGTATGTACACATTGATTTACATTAAGTGTTTACTACATTGTTATTTACCTAATTGCAGCAAAAACCCATCGAGCACTCCTGTACCGGTCAATTTGTGTTATATCAACAACACGTGCCATCTGTTGCAGAGTCGCTCTTAACGAAAAACGTGGTAGTCTATGAAGGCTTGACCTTCATCTCAATCTCAAGCAGCCGTAGTCGGCAGGGTTTGAACCTGCGCGGGGAGACCCCAACGGATGTCAAGTCCATCGCCTTAACCGCTCGGCCACGACTACAACAGGTTCCAGGCCCTCTGGGTTTCGGTCGTGCTGCTGCAGAGGACGATGTCAAAAAGGGAAAGGCAGGACTTCAATAAGGACTGCCGTAACCCGGATTCGAACCGGGGTTGCTGCGACCACAACGCAGAGTACTAACCACTATACGATCACGGCTGGCCAACATGCCTCCGGCAAAGTGACTGAGTGACTACATCTGCAGGGAGAAGATTGTCAGCTTTTGCTGTGGTCTCACGGAATTCCTTGAGCATGTGCTCGATGAAATCCCTGCTCAAAGTCAATGTGTAGACTCCAACGCACGAGCAAACAGTTTATTTAATTTTAATCAACAGAGGGAGGGCCCAGAAGATCTCACAAGGTAAAGGTGACTAACAATGTGGAAACACATCGCCCGAACAGGGACTTGAACCCTGGACCCTAAGATTAAAAGTCTGATGCTCTACCCACTGAGCTATCCGGGCTCTTGACTTGCAGCGACGTGTTGAGTACAACAGGTGATTGCAGGTTCATCCCTCATCAAACACAACCTAACCAGCTAATGTGGCTCTGGAGGTAAGAGAAAAACTAGACTCACAACGATCCGAGCGGAGCAAAGACCCACTGGCAGCGGTGGGATTTGAACCCACGCGTCCAAAGAGACTGGAGCCTAAATCCAGCGCCTTAGACCACTCGGCCACGCTACCTCAAAAAGGCACATTGTGCCGCCGGTTTCCACCATTGTGTTTTACAGTAGGACCACTGTGACATTTCGCAGACAGTCAAGACCTTACAGGGTTCTGTCGGCTTAGGGTTCAGTGCACCTTTCTGATGCAGGGGTGTTCAGTCCTATATCTGGAGGCGATGCCATCTGTTGATTGCAGTTCATCAAGTACACTTGAACCGGGTAACGGGCTCTGGGAGCTGAAAGTGCGACATGTTTTAAACACTGCCCTGAAAGCTCATCTTTGGTCTTTTATCTGCCCGTGCTTTCCTTAAAGGTCCCTGCAAAGAAAACATTTATAAAATCACATTAGAGGCTATAAAGTATGTACACATTGTTTTACATTAAATGTTTACTACGTTGTTGTATACCTAATTGCATCGACAACCCATCGAGCACTCCTGTACCGGTCAATTATGGTTATATCAACAACACGTGCCATCTGTTGCAGAGGTGCTCTTAAACATTTGTAAAATCATATAAAAGGCTATAAAGTATGTACACATTGATTTACATTAAGTGTTTACTACATTGTTATTTACCTAATTGCAGCAAAAACCCATCGAGCACTCTTGTACCGGTCAATTTGTGTTATATCAACAACACGTGCCATCTGTTGAAGAGTCGCTCTTAACGAAAAACGTGGTAGTCTATGAAGGCTTGACCTTCATCTCAATCTCAAGCAGCCGTAGTCGGCAGGGTTTGAACCTGCGCGGGGAGACCCCAACGGATTTCAAGTCCATCGCCTTAACCGCTCGGCAAAGACTACAACAGGTTCCAGGCCCTCTGGGTTTCGGTCGTGCTGCTGCAGAGGACGATGTCAAAAAGGGAAAGGCAGGACTTCAATAAGGACTGCCGTAACCCGGATTCGAACCGGGGTTGCTGCGACCACAACGCAGAGTACTAACCACTATACGATCACGGCTGGCCAACATGCCTCCGGCAAAGTGACTGAGTGACTACATCTGCAGGGAGAAGATTGTCAGCTTTTGCTGTGGTCTCACGGAATTCCTTGAGCATGTGCTCGATGAAATCCCTGCTCAAAGTCAATGTGTAGACTCCAACGCACGAGCAAACAGTTTATTTAATTTTAATCAACAGAGGGAGGGCCCAGAAGATCTCACAAGGTAAAGGTGACTAACAATGTGGAAACACATCGCCCGAACAGGGACTTGAACCCTGGACCCTCAGATTAAAAGTCTGATGCTCTACCGACTGAGCTATCCGGGCTCTTGAGTTGCAGCGACGTGTTGAGTACAACAGTTGATTGCAGGTTCATCCCTCATCAAGAACAACCTAACCAGCTAATGTGGCTCTGGAGGTAAGAGAAAAACTAGACTCACAACGATCCAAGCGGAGCAAAGACCCACTGGCAGCGGTGGGATTTGAACCCACGCCTCCAAAGAGACAGGACCCTAAATCCAGCGCCTTAGACCGCTCGGCCACGCTACATCAAAAAGGCACGTTGTGCCGCCGGTTTCCACCATTGTGTTTTACAGTAGGACCGCTGTGACATTTCGCAGACAGTCAAGACCTTACAGGGTTCTGTCGGCTTAGGGTTCAGTGCACCTTTCTGATGCAGGGGTGTTCAGTCCTATATCTGGAGGCGATGCCATCTGTTGATTGCAGTTCATCAAGTACACTTGAACCGGGTAACGGGCTCTGGGAGCTGAAAGTCAGACGTGTTTTAAACACTGCCCTGAAAGCTCATCTTTGGTCTTTTATCTGCCCGTGCTTTCCTTAAAGGTCCCTGCAAAGAAAACATTTATAAAATCACATTAGAGGCTATAAAGTATGTACACATTGATTTACATTAAGTGTTTACTACATTGTTATTTACCTAATTGCAGCAAAAACCCATCGAGCACTCCTGTACCGGTCAATTTGTGTTATATCAACAACACGTGCCATCTGTTGCAGAGTCGCTCTTAACGAAAAACGTGGTAGTCTATGAAGGCTTGACCTTCATCTCAATCTCAAGCAGCCGTAGTCGGCAGGGTTTGAACCTGCGCGGGGAGACCCCAACGGATGTCAAGTCCATCGCCTTAACCGCTCGGCCACGACTACAACAGGTTCCAGGCCCTCTGGGTTTCGGTCGTGCTGCTGCAGAGGACGATGTCAAAAAGGGAAAGGCAGGACTTCAATAAGGACTGCCGTAACCCGGATTCGAACCGGGGTTGCTGCGACCACAACGCAGAGTACTAACCACTATACGATCACGGCTGGCCAACATGCCTCCGGCAAAGTGACTGAGTGACTACATCTGCAGGGAGAAGATTGTCAGCTTTTGCTGTGGTCTCACGGAATTCCTTGAGCATGTGCTCGATGAAATCCCTGCTCAAAGTCAATGTGTAGACTCCAACGCACGAGCAAACAGTTTATTTAATTTTAATCAACAGAGGGAGGGCCCAGAAGATCTCACAAGGTAAAGGTGACTAACAATGTGGAAACACATCGCCCGAACAGGGACTTGAACCCTGGACCCTCAGATTAAAAGTCTGATGCTCTACCGACTGAGCTATCCGGGCTCTTGAGTTGCAGCGACGTGTTGAGTACAACAGTTGATTGCAGGTTCATCCCTCATCAAGAACAACCTAACCAGCTAATGTGGCTCTGGAGGTAAGAGAAAAACTAGACTCACAACGATCCAAGCGGAGCAAAGACCCACTGGCAGCGGTGGGATTTGAACCCACGCCTCCAAAGAGACAGGACCCTAAATCCAGCGCCTTAGACCGCTCGGCCACGCTACATCAAAAAGGCACGTTGTGCCGCCGGTTTCCACCATTGTGTTTTACAGTAGGACCGCTGTGACATTTCGCAGACAGTCAAGACCTTACAGGGTTCTGTCGGCTTAGGGTTCAGTGCACCTTTCTGATGCAGGGGTGTTCAGTCCTATATCTGGAGGCGATGCCATCTGTTGATTGCAGTTCATCAAGTACACTTGAACCGGGTAACGGGCTCTGGGAGCTGAAAGTCAGACGTGTTTTAAACACTGCCCTGAAAGCTCATCTTTGGTCTTTTATCTGCCCGTGCTTTCCTTAAAGGTCCCTGCAAAGAAAACATTTATAAAATCACATTAGAGGCTATAAAGTATGTACACATTGATTTACATTAAGTGTTTACTACATTGTTATTTACCTAATTGCAGCAAAAACCCATCGAGCACTCCTGTACCGGTCAATTTGTGTTATATCAACAACACGTGCCATCTGTTGCAGAGTCGCTCTTAACGAAAAACGTGGTAGTCTATGAAGGCTTGACCTTCATCTCAATCTCAAGCAGCCGTAGTCGGCAGGGTTTGAACCTGCGCGGGGAGACCCCAACGGATGTCAAGTCCATCGCCTTAACCGCTCGGCCACGACTACAACAGGTTCCAGGCCCTCTGGGTTTCGGTCGTGCTGCTGCAGAGGACGATGTCAAAAAGGGAAAGGCAGGACTTCAATAAGGACTGCCGTAACCCGGATTCGAACCAGGGTTGCTGCGACCACAACGCAGAGTACTAACCACTATACGATCACGGCTGGCCAACATGCCTCCGGCAAAGTGACTGAGTGACTACATCTGCAGGGAGAAGATTGTCAGCTTTTGCTGTGGTCTCACGGAATTCCTTGAGCATGTGCTCGATGAAATCCCTGCTCAAAGTCAATGTGTAGACTCCAACGCACGAGCAAACAGTTTATTTAATTTTAATCAACAGAGGGAGGGCCCAGAAGATCTCACAAGGTAAAGGTGACTAACAATGTGGAAACACATCGCCCGAACAGGGACTTGAACCCTGGACCCTAAGATTAAAAGTCTGATGCTCTACCCACTGAGCTATCCGGGCTCTTGACTTGCAGCGACGTGTTGAGTACAACAGGTGATTGCAGGTTCATCCCTCATCAAACACAACCTAACCAGCTAATGTGGCTCTGGAGGTAAGAGAAAAACTAGACTCACAACGATCCGAGCGGAGCAAAGACCCACTGGCAGCGGTGGGATTTGAACCCACGCGTCCAAAGAGACTGGAGCCTAAATCCAGCGCCTTAGACCGCTCGGCCACGCTACCTCAAAAAGGCACGTTGTGCCGCCGGTTTCCACCATTGTGTTTTACAGTAGGACCGCTGTGACATTTTGCAGACAGTCAAGACCTTACAGGGTTCTGTCGGCTTAGGGTTCAGTGCACCTTTCTGATGCAGGGGTGTTCAGTCCTATATCTGGAGGCGATGCCATCTGTTGATTGCAGTTCATCAAGTACACTTGAACCGGGTAACGGGCTCTGGGAGCTGAAAGTCAGACGTGTTTTAAACACTGCCCTGAAAGCTCATCTTTGGTCTTTTATCTGCCCGTGCTTTCCTTAAAGGTCCCTGCAAAGAAAACATTTATAAAATCACATTAGAGGCTATAAAGTATGTACACATTGTTTTACATTAAATGTTTACTACGTTGTTGTATACATAATTGCATCGACAACCCATCGAGCACTCCTGTACCGGTCAATTATGGTTATATCAACAACACGTGCCATCTGTTGCAGAGGTGCTCTTAAACATTTGTAAAATCATATAAAAGGCTATAAAGTATGTACACATTGATTTACATTAAATGTTTACTACGTTGTTGTATACCTAATTGCATCGACAACCCATCGAGCACTCCTGTACCGGTCAATTATGGTTATATCAACAACACGTGCCATCTGTTGCAGAGGTGCTCTTAAATATTTATAAAATCACATTAGAGGCTATAAAGTATGTACACATTGATTTACATTAAGTGTTTACTACATTGTTATTTACCTAATTGCATCGAAAACCCATCGAGCACTCCTGTACCGGTCAATTTGTGTTATATCAACAACACGTGCCATCTGTTGCAGAGTCGCTCTTAACGAAAAATGTGGTAGTCTATGAAGGCTTGACCTTCATCTCTCTCTCAAGCAGCCGTAGTCGGCAGGGTTTGAACCTGCGCGGGGAGACCCCAACGGATTTCAAGTCCATCGCCTTAACCGCTCGGCCACGACTACAACAGGTTCCAGGCCCTCTGGGTTTCGGTCGTGCTGCTGCAGAGGACGATGTCAAAAAGGGAAAGGCAGGACTTCAATAAGGACTGCCGTAACCCGGATTCGAACCGGGGTTGCTGCGACCACAACGCAGAGTACTAACCACTACACGATCACGGCTGGCCAACATGCCTCCGGCAAAGTGACTGAGTGACTACATCTGCAGGGAGAAGATTGGCAGGTTTTGCTGAGGTCTCACGGAATTCCTTGAGCATGTGCTCGATGAAATCCCTGCTCAAAGCCAATGTGTAGACTCCAACGCACGAGCAAACAGTTTATTTAATTTTTATCAACAGAGGGAGGGCCCAGAAGAGCTCACAAGGTAAAGGTGACTAACAATGTGGAAACACATCGCCCGAACAGGGACTTGAACCCTGGACCCTCAGATTAAAAGTCTGATGCTCTACCGACTGAGCTATCCGGGCTCTTGAGTTGCAGCGACGTGTTGAGTACAACAGGTGATTGCAGGTTCATCCCTCATCAAACACACCCTAACCAGCTAATGTGGCTCTGGAGGTAAGAGAAAAACTAGACTCACAACGATCCAAGCGGAGCAAAGACCCACTGGCAGCGGTGGGATTTGAACCCACGCCTCCAAAGAGACTGGAGCCTAAATCCAGCGCCTTAGACCACTCGGCCACGCTACCTCAAAAAGGCACATTGTGCCGCCGGTTTCCACCATTGTGTTTTACAGTAGGACCACTGTGACATTTCGCAGACAGTCAAGACCTTACAGGGTTCTGTCGGCTTAGGGTTCAGTGCACCTTTCTGATGCAGGGGTGTTCAGTCCTATATCTGGAGGCGATGCCATCTGTTGATTGCAGTTCATCAAGTACACTTGAACCGGGTAACGGGCTCTGGGAGCTGAAAGTCAGACGTGTTTTAAACACTGCCCTGAAAGCTCATCTTTGGTCTTTTATCTGCCCGTGCTTTCCTTAAAGGTCCCTGCAAAGAAAACATTTATAAAATCACATTAGAGGCTATAAAGTATGTACACATTGATTTACATTAAGTGTTTACTACATTGTTATTTACCTAATTGCAGCAAAAACCCATCGAGCACTCCTGTACCGGTCAATTTGTGTTATATCAACAACACGTGCCATCTGTTGCAGAGTCGCTCTTAACGAAAAACGTGGTAGTCTATGAAGGCTTGACCTTCATCTCAATCTCAAGCAGCCGTAGTCGGCAGGGTTTGAACCTGCGCGGGGAGACCCCAACGGATGTCAAGTCCATCGCCTTAACCGCTCGGCCACGACTACAACAGGTTCCAGGCCCTCTGGGTTTCGGTCGTGCTGCTGCAGAGGACGATGTCAAAAAGGGAAAGGCAGGACTTCAATAAGGACTGCCGTAACCCGGATTCGAACCGGGGTTGCTGCGACCACAACGCAGAGTACTAACCACTATACGATCACGGCTGGCCAACATGCCTCCGGCAAAGTGACTGAGTGACTACATCTGCAGGGAGAAGATTGTCAGCTTTTGCTGTGGTCTCACGGAATTCCTTGAGCATGTGCTCGATGAAATCCCTGCTCAAAGTCAATGTGTAGACTCCAACGCACGAGCAAACAGTTTATTTAATTTTAATCAACAGAGGGAGGGCCCAGAAGATCTCACAAGGTAAAGGTGACTAACAATGTGGAAACACATCGCCCGAACAGGGACTTGAACCCTGGACCCTAAGATTAAAAGTCTGATGCTCTACCCACTGAGCTATCCGGGCTCTTGACTTGCAGCGACGTGTTGAGTACAACAGGTGATTGCAGGTTCATCCCTCATCAAACACAACCTAACCAGCTAATGTGGCTCTGGAGGTAAGAGAAAAACTAGACTCACAACGATCCGAGCGGAGCAAAGACCCACTGGCAGCGGTGGGATTTGAACCCACGCGTCCAAAGAGACTGGAGCCTAAATCCAGCGCCTTAGACCACTCGGCCACGCTACCTCAAAAAGGCACATTGTGCCGCCGGTTTCCACCATTGTGTTTTACAGTAGGACCACTGTGACATTTCGCAGACAGTCAAGACCTTACAGGGTTCTGTCGGCTTAGGGTTCAGTGCACCTTTCTGATGCAGGGGTGTTCAGTCCTATATCTGGAGGCGATGCCATCTGTTGATTGCAGTTCATCAAGTACACTTGAACCGGGTAACGGGCTCTGGGAGCTGAAAGTGCGACATGTTTTAAACACTGCCCTGAAAGCTCATCTTTGGTCTTTTATCTGCCCGTGCTTTCCTTAAAGGTCCCTGCAAAGAAAACATTTATAAAATCACATTAGAGGCTATAAAGTATGTACACATTGTTTTACATTAAATGTTTACTACGTTGTTGTATACCTAATTGCATCGACAACCCATCGAGCACTCCTGTACCGGTCAATTATGGTTATATCAACAACACGTGCCATCTGTTGCAGAGGTGCTCTTAAACATTTGTAAAATCATATAAAAGGCTATAAAGTATGTACACATTGATTTACATTAAGTGTTTACTACATTGTTATTTACCTAATTGCAGCAAAAACCCATCGAGCACTCTTGTACCGGTCAATTTGTGTTATATCAACAACACGTGCCATCTGTTGAAGAGTCGCTCTTAACGAAAAACGTGGTAGTCTATGAAGGCTTGACCTTCATCTCAATCTCAAGCAGCCGTAGTCGGCAGGGTTTGAACCTGCGCGGGGAGACCCCAACGGATTTCAAGTCCATCGCCTTAACCGCTCGGCAAAGACTACAACAGGTTCCAGGCCCTCTGGGTTTCGGTCGTGCTGCTGCAGAGGACGATGTCAAAAAGGGAAAGGCAGGACTTCAATAAGGACTGCCGTAACCCGGATTCGAACCGGGGTTGCTGCGACCACAACGCAGAGTACTAACCACTATACGATCACGGCTGGCCAACATGCCTCCGGCAAAGTGACTGAGTGACTACATCTGCAGGGAGAAGATTGTCAGCTTTTGCTGTGGTCTCACGGAATTCCTTGAGCATGTGCTCGATGAAATCCCTGCTCAAAGTCAATGTGTAGACTCCAACGCACGAGCAAACAGTTTATTTAATTTTAATCAACAGAGGGAGGGCCCAGAAGATCTCACAAGGTAAAGGTGACTAACAATGTGGAAACACATCGCCCGAACAGGGACTTGAACCCTGGACCCTAAGATTAAAAGTCTGATGCTCTACCCACTGAGCTATCCGGGCTCTTGACTTGCAGCGACGTGTTGAGTACAACAGGTGATTGCAGGTTCATCCCTCATCAAACACAACCTAACCAGCTAATGTGGCTCTGGAGGTAAGAGAAAAACTAGACTCACAACGATCCGAGCGGAGCAAAGACCCACTGGCAGCGGTGGGATTTGAACCCACGCGTCCAAAGAGACTGGAGCCTAAATCCAGCGCCTTAGACCACTCGGCCACGCTACCTCAAAAAGGCACATTGTGCCGCCGGTTTCCACCATTGTGTTTTACAGTAGGACCACTGTGACATTTCGCAGACAGTCAAGACCTTACAGGGTTCTGTCGGCTTAGGGTTCAGTGCACCTTTCTGATGCAGGGGTGTTCAGTCCTATATCTGGAGGCGATGCCATCTGTTGATTGCAGTTCATCAAGTACACTTGAACCGGGTAACGGGCTCTGGGAGCTGAAAGTGCGACATGTTTTAAACACTGCCCTGAAAGCTCATCTTTGGTCTTTTATCTGCCCGTGCTTTCCTTAAAGGTCCCTGCAAAGAAAACATTTATAAAATCACATTAGAGGCTATAAAGTATGTACACATTGTTTTACATTAAATGTTTACTACGTTGTTGTATACCTAATTGCATCGACAACCCATCGAGCACTCCTGTACCGGTCAATTATGGTTATATCAACAACACGTGCCATCTGTTGCAGAGGTGCTCTTAAACATTTGTAAAATCATATAAAAGGCTATAAAGTATGTACACATTGATTTACATTAAGTGTTTACTACATTGTTATTTACCTAATTGCAGCAAAAACCCATCGAGCACTCTTGTACCGGTCAATTTGTGTTATATCAACAACACGTGCCATCTGTTGAAGAGTCGCTCTTAACGAAAAACGTGGTAGTCTATGAAGGCTTGACCTTCATCTCAATCTCAAGCAGCCGTAGTCGGCAGGGTTTGAACCTGCGCGGGGAGACCCCAACGGATTTCAAGTCCATCGCCTTAACCGCTCGGCAAAGACTACAACAGGTTCCAGGCCCTCTGGGTTTCGGTCGTGCTGCTGCAGAGGACGATGTCAAAAAGGGAAAGGCAGGACTTCAATAAGGACTGCCGTAACCCGGATTCGAACCGGGGTTGCTGCGACCACAACGCAGAGTACTAACCACTATACGATCACGGCTGGCCAACATGCCTCCGGCAAAGTGACTGAGTGACTACATCTGCAGGGAGAAGATTGTCAGCTTTTGCTGTGGTCTCACGGAATTCCTTGAGCATGTGCTCGATGAAATCCCTGCTCAAAGTCAATGTGTAGACTCCAACGCACGAGCAAACAGTTTATTTAATTTTAATCAACAGAGGGAGGGCCCAGAAGATCTCACAAGGTAAAGGTGACTAACAATGTGGAAACACATCGCCCGAACAGGGACTTGAACCCTGGACCCTCAGATTAAAAGTCTGATGCTCTACCGACTGAGCTATCCGGGCTCTTGAGTTGCAGCGACGTGTTGAGTACAACAGTTGATTGCAGGTTCATCCCTCATCAAGAACAACCTAACCAGCTAATGTGGCTCTGGAGGTAAGAGAAAAACTAGACTCACAACGATCCAAGCGGAGCAAAGACCCACTGGCAGCGGTGGGATTTGAACCCACGCCTCCAAAGAGACAGGACCCTAAATCCAGCGCCTTAGACCGCTCGGCCACGCTACATCAAAAAGGCACGTTGTGCCGCCGGTTTCCACCATTGTGTTTTACAGTAGGACCGCTGTGACATTTCGCAGACAGTCAAGACCTTACAGGGTTCTGTCGGCTTAGGGTTCAGTGCACCTTTCTGATGCAGGGGTGTTCAGTCCTATATCTGGAGGCGATGCCATCTGTTGATTGCAGTTCATCAAGTACACTTGAACCGGGTAACGGGCTCTGGGAGCTGAAAGTCAGACGTGTTTTAAACACTGCCCTGAAAGCTCATCTTTGGTCTTTTATCTGCCCGTGCTTTCCTTAAAGGTCCCTGCAAAGAAAACATTTATAAAATCACATTAGAGGCTATAAAGTATGTACACATTGATTTACATTAAGTGTTTACTACATTGTTATTTACCTAATTGCAGCAAAAACCCATCGAGCACTCCTGTACCGGTCAATTTGTGTTATATCAACAACACGTGCCATCTGTTGCAGAGTCGCTCTTAACGAAAAACGTGGTAGTCTATGAAGGCTTGACCTTCATCTCAATCTCAAGCAGCCGTAGTCGGCAGGGTTTGAACCTGCGCGGGGAGACCCCAACGGATGTCAAGTCCATCGCCTTAACCGCTCGGCCACGACTACAACAGGTTCCAGGCCCTCTGGGTTTCGGTCGTGCTGCTGCAGAGGACGATGTCAAAAAGGGAAAGGCAGGACTTCAATAAGGACTGCCGTAACCCGGATTCGAACCAGGGTTGCTGCGACCACAACGCAGAGTACTAACCACTATACGATCACGGCTGGCCAACATGCCTCCGGCAAAGTGACTGAGTGACTACATCTGCAGCGAGAAGATTGTCAGCTTTTGCTGTGGTCTCACGGAATTCCTTGAGCATGTGCTCGATGAAATCCCTGCTCAAAGTCAATGTGTAGACTCCAACGCACGAGCAAACAGTTTATTTAATTTTAATCAACAGAGGGAGGGCCCAGAAGATCTCACAAGGTAAAGGTGACTAACAATGTGGAAACACATCGCCCGAACAGGGACTTGAACCCTGGACCCTAAGATTAAAAGTCTGATGCTCTACCCACTGAGCTATCCGGGCTCTTGACTTGCAGCGACGTGTTGAGTACAACAGGTGATTGCAGGTTCATCCCTCATCAAACACAACCTAACCAGCTAATGTGGCTCTGGAGGTAAGAGAAAAACTAGACTCACAACGATCCGAGCGGAGCAAAGACCCACTGTCAGCGGTGGGATTTGAACCCACGCGTCCAAAGAGACTGGAGCCTAAATCCAGCGCCTTAGACCGCTCGGCCACGCTACCTCAAAAAGGCACGTTGTGCCGCCGGTTTCCACCATTGTGTTTTACAGTAGGACCGCTGTGACATTTTGCAGACAGTCAAGACCTTACAGGGTTCTGTCGGCTTAGGGTTCAGTGCACCTTTCTGATGCAGGGGTGTTCAGTCCTATATCTGGAGGCGATGCCATCTGTTGATTGCAGTTCATCAAGTACACTTGAACCGGGTAACGGGCTCTGGGAGCTGAAAGTCAGACGTGTTTTAAACACTGCCCTGAAAGCTCATCTTTGGTCTTTTATCTGCCCGTGCTTTCCTTAAAGGTCCCTGCAAAGAAAACATTTATAAAATCACATTAGAGGCTATAAAGTATGTACACATTGTTTTACATTAAATGTTTACTACGTTGTTGTATACATAATTGCATCGACAACCCATCGAGCACTCCTGTACCGGTCAATTATGGTTATATCAACAACACGTGCCATCTGTTGCAGAGGTGCTCTTAAACATTTGTAAAATCATATAAAAGGCTATAAAGTATGTACACATTGATTTACATTAAATGTTTACTACGTTGTTGTATACCTAATTGCATCGACAACCCATCGAGCACTCCTGTACCGGTCAATTATGGTTATATCAACAACACGTGCCATCTGTTGCAGAGGTGCTCTTAAATATTTATAAAATCACATTAGAGGCTATAAAGTATGTACACATTGATTTACATTAAGTGTTTACTACATTGTTATTTACCTAATTGCATCGAAAACCCATCGAGCACTCCTGTACCGGTCAATTTGTGTTATATCAACAACACGTGCCATCTGTTGCAGAGTCGCTCTTAACGAAAAATGTGGTAGTCTATGAAGGCTTGACCTTCATCTCTCTCTCAAGCAGCCGTAGTCGGCAGGGTTTGAACCTGCGCGGGGAGACCCCAACGGATTTCAAGTCCATCGCCTTAACCGCTCGGCCACGACTACAACAGGTTCCAGGCCCTCTGGGTTTCGGTCGTGCTGCTGCAGAGGACGATGTCAAAAAGGGAAAGGCAGGACTTCAATAAGGACTGCCGTAACCCGGATTCGAACCGGGGTTGCTGCGACCACAACGCAGAGTACTAACCACTACACGATCACGGCTGGCCAACATGCCTCCGGCAAAGTGACTGAGTGACTACATCTGCAGGGAGAAGATTGGCAGGTTTTGCTGAGGTCTCACGGAATTCCTTGAGCATGTGCTCGATGAAATCCCTGCTCAAAGCCAATGTGTAGACTCCAACGCACGAGCAAACAGTTTATTTAATTTTTATCAACAGAGGGAGGGCCCAGAAGAGCTCACAAGGTAAAGGTGACTAACAATGTGGAAACACATCGCCCGAACAGGGACTTGAACCCTGGACCCTCAGATTAAAAGTCTGATGCTCTACCGACTGAGCTATCCGGGCTCTTGAGTTGCAGCGACGTGTTGAGTACAACAGGTGATTGCAGGTTCATCCCTCATCAAACACACCCTAACCAGCTAATGTGGCTCTGGAGGTAAGAGAAAAACTAGACTCACAACGATCCAAGCGGAGCAAAGACCCACTGGCAGCGGTGGGATTTGAACCCACGCCTCCAAAGAGACTGGAGCCTAAATCCAGCGCCTTAGACCACTCGGCCACGCTACCTCAAAAAGGCACATTGTGCCGCCGGTTTCCACCATTGTGTTTTACAGTAGGACCGCTGTGACATTTCGCAGACAGTCAAGACCTAACAGGGTTCTGTCGGCTTAGGGTTCAGTGCACCTTTCTGATGCAGGGGTGTTCAGTCCTATATCTGGAGGCGATGCCATCTGTTGATTGCAGTTCATCAAGTACACTTGAACCGGGTAACGGGCTCTGGGAGCTGAAAGCTCATCTTTGGTCTTTTATCTGCCCATGCTTTCCTTAAAGGTCCCTGCAAAGAAAACATTTATAAAATCACATTAGAGGCTATAAAGTATGTACACATTGTTTTACATTAAATGTTTACTACGTTGTTGTATACCTAATTGCATCGACAACCCATCGAGCACTCCTGTACCGGTCAATTATGGTTATATCAACAACACGTGCCATCTGTTGCAGAGGTGCTCTTAAACATTTGTAAAATCATATAAAAGGCTATAAAGTATGTACACATTGATTTACATTAAGTGTTTACTACATTGTTATTTACCTAATTGCATCGAAAACCCATCGAGCACTCCTGTACCGGTCAATTTGTGTTATATCAACAACACGTGCCATCTGTTGCAGAGTCGCTCTTAACGAAAAACGTTGTAGTCTATGAAGGCTTGACCTTCATCTCTCTCTCAAGAGAGAGTCCATCGCCTTAACCGCTCGGCCACGACTACAACAGGTTCCAGGCCCTCTGGGTTTCGGTCGTGCTGCTGCAGAGGACGATGTCAAAAAGGGAAAGGCAGGACTTCAATAAGGACTGCCGTAAGGACTGGCGTAACCCGGATTCGAACCGGGGTTGCTGCGACCACAACGCAGAGTACTAACCACGATACGATCACGGCTGGCCAACATGCCTCCGGCAAAGTGAATGAGTGACTACATCTGCAGGGAGAAGATTGGCAGCTTTTGCTGAGGTCTCAAGGAATTCCTTGAGCATGTGTTCGATGAAATCCCTGCTCAAAGCCAATGTGTAGACTCCAACGCACGAGCAAACAGTTTATTTAATTTTTATCAACAGAGGGAGGGCCCAGAAGAGCTCACAAGGTCAAGGTGACTAACAATGTGGAAACACATCGCCCGAACAGGGACTTGAACCCTGGACCCTCAGATTAAAAGTCTGATGCTCTACCGACTGAGCTATCCGGGCTCTTGAGTTGCAGCGACGTGTTGAGTACAACAGGTGATTGCAGGTTCATCCCTCATCAAACACACCCTAACCAGCTAATGTGGCTCTGGAGGTAAGAGAAAAACTAGACTCACAACGATCCAAGCGGAGCAAAGACCCACTGGCAGCGGTGGGATTTGAACCCACGCCTCCAAAGAGACTGGAGCCTAAATCCAGCGCCTTAGACCACTCGGCCACGCTACCTCAAAAAGGCACGTTGTGCCGCCGGTTTCCACCATTGTGTTTTACAGTAGGAACGCTGTGACATTTCGCAGACAGTCAAGACCTTACAGTGTTCTGTCGGCTTACGGTTCAGTGCACCTTTCTGATGCAGGGGTGTTCAGTCCTATATCTGGAGGCGATGCCATCTGTTGATTGCAGTTCATCAAGTACACTTGAACCGGGTAACGGGCTCTGGGAGCTGAAAGTCAGACGTGTTTTAAACACTGCCCTGAAAGCTCATCTTTGGTCTTTTATCTGCCCGTGCTTTCCTTAAAGGTCCCTGCAAAGAAAACATTTATAAAATCACATTAGAGGCTATAAAGTATGTACACATTGTTTTACATTAAATGTTTACTACGTTGTTGTATACCTAATTGCATCGACAACCCATCGAGCACTCCTGTACCGGTCAATTATGGTTATATCAACAACACGTGCCATCTGTTGCAGAGGTGCTCTTAAACATTTGTAAAATCATATAAAAGGCTATAAAGTATGTACACATTGATTTACATTAAATGTTTACTACGTTGTTGTATACCTAATTGCATCGACAACCCATCGAGCACTCCTGTACCGGTCAATTATGGTTATATCAACAACACGTGCCATCTGTTGCAGAGGTGCTCTTAAATATTTATAAAATCATATAAAAGGCTATAAAGTATGTACACATTGATTTACATTAAGTGTTTACCACATTGTTATTTACCTAATTGCAGCAAAAACCCATCGAGCACTCCTGTACCGGTCAATTTGTGTTATATCAACAACACGTGCCATCTGTTGCAGAGTCGCTCTTAACGAAAAACTTGGTAGTCTATGAAGGCTTGACCTTCATCTCAATCTCAAGCAGCCGTAGTCGGCAGGGTTTGAACCTGCGCGGGGAGACCCCAACGGATTTCAAGTCCATCGCCTTAACCGCTCGGCCACGACTACAACAGGTTCCAGGCCCTCTGGGTTTCGGTCGTGCTGCTGCAGAGGACGATGTCAAAAAGGGAAAGGCAGGACTTCAATAAGGACTGCCGTAACCCGGATTCGAACCGGGGTTGCTGCGACCACAACGCAGAGTACTAACCACTATACGATCACGGCTGGCCAACATGCATCCGGCAAAGTGACTGAGTGACTACATCTGCAGGGAGAAGATTGGCAGCTTTTGCTGTGGTCTCACGGAATTCCTTGAGCATGTGCTCGATGAAATCCCTGCTCAAAGTCAATGTGTAGACTCCAACGCACGAGCAAACAGTTTATTTAATTTTAATCAACAGAGGGAGGGCCCAGAAGATCTCACAAGGTAAAGGTGACTAACAATGTGGAAACACATCGCCCGAACAGGGACTTGAACCCTGGACCCTAAGATTAAAAGTCTGATGCTCTACCCACTGAGCTATCCGGGCTCTTGACTTGCAGCGACGTGTTGAGTACAACAGGTGATTGCAGGTTCATCCCTCATCAAACACAACCTAACCAGCTAATGTGGCTCTGGAGGTAAGAGAAAAACTAGACTCACAACGATCCGAGCGGAGCAAAGACCCACTGGCAGCGGTGGGATTTGAACCCACGCGTCCAAAGAGACTGGAGCCTAAATCCAGCGCCTTAGACCACTCGGCCACGCTACCTCAAAAAGGCACATTGTGCCGCCGGTTTCCACCATTGTGTTTTACAGTAGGACCACTGTGACATTTCGCAGACAGTCAAGACCTTACAGGGTTCTGTCGGCTTAGGGTTCAGTGCACCTTTCTGATGCAGGGGTGTTCAGTCCTATATCTGGAGGCGATGCCATCTGTTGATTGCAGTTCATCAAGTACACTTGAACCGGGTAACGGGCTCTGGGAGCTGAAAGTGCGACATGTTTTAAACACTGCCCTGAAAGCTCATCTTTGGTCTTTTATCTGCCCGTGCTTTCCTTAAAGGTCCCTGCAAAGAAAACATTTATAAAATCACATTAGAGGCTATAAAGTATGTACACATTGTTTTACATTAAATGTTTACTACGTTGTTGTATACCTAATTGCATCGACAACCCATCGAGCACTCCTGTACCGGTCAATTATGGTTATATCAACAACACGTGCCATCTGTTGCAGAGGTGCTCTTAAACATTTGTAAAATCATATAAAAGGCTATAAAGTATGTACACATTGATTTACATTAAGTGTTTACTACATTGTTATTTACCTAATTGCAGCAAAAACCCATCGAGCACTCTTGTACCGGTCAATTTGTGTTATATCAACAACACGTGCCATCTGTTGAAGAGTCGCTCTTAACGAAAAACGTGGTAGTCTATGAAGGCTTGACCTTCATCTCAATCTCAAGCAGCCGTAGTCGGCAGGGTTTGAACCTGCGCGGGGAGACCCCAACGGATTTCAAGTCCATCGCCTTAACCGCTCGGCAAAGACTACAACAGGTTCCAGGCCCTCTGGGTTTCGGTCGTGCTGCTGCAGAGGACGATGTCAAAAAGGGAAAGGCAGGACTTCAATAAGGACTGCCGTAACCCGGATTCGAACCGGGGTTGCTGCGACCACAACGCAGAGTACTAACCACTATACGATCACGGCTGGCCAACATGCCTCCGGCAAAGTGACTGAGTGACTACATCTGCAGGGAGAAGATTGTCAGCTTTTGCTGTGGTCTCACGGAATTCCTTGAGCATGTGCTCGATGAAATCCCTGCTCAAAGTCAATGTGTAGACTCCAACGCACGAGCAAACAGTTTATTTAATTTTAATCAACAGAGGGAGGGCCCAGAAGATCTCACAAGGTAAAGGTGACTAACAATGTGGAAACACATCGCCCGAACAGGGACTTGAACCCTGGACCCTCAGATTAAAAGTCTGATGCTCTACCGACTGAGCTATCCGGGCTCTTGAGTTGCAGCGACGTGTTGAGTACAACAGTTGATTGCAGGTTCATCCCTCATCAAGAACAACCTAACCAGCTAATGTGGCTCTGGAGGTAAGAGAAAAACTAGACTCACAACGATCCAAGCGGAGCAAAGACCCACTGGCAGCGGTGGGATTTGAACCCACGCCTCCAAAGAGACAGGACCCTAAATCCAGCGCCTTAGACCGCTCGGCCACGCTACATCAAAAAGGCACGTTGTGCCGCCGGTTTCCACCATTGTGTTTTACAGTAGGACCGCTGTGACATTTCGCAGACAGTCAAGACCTTACAGGGTTCTGTCGGCTTAGGGTTCAGTGCACCTTTCTGATGCAGGGGTGTTCAGTCCTATATCTGGAGGCGATGCCATCTGTTGATTGCAGTTCATCAAGTACACTTGAACCGGGTAACGGGCTCTGGGAGCTGAAAGTCAGACGTGTTTTAAACACTGCCCTGAAAGCTCATCTTTGGTCTTTTATCTGCCCGTGCTTTCCTTAAAGGTCCCTGCAAAGAAAACATTTATAAAATCACATTAGAGGCTATAAAGTATGTACACATTGATTTACATTAAGTGTTTACTACATTGTTATTTACCTAATTGCAGCAAAAACCCATCGAGCACTCCTGTACCGGTCAATTTGTGTTATATCAACAACACGTGCCATCTGTTGCAGAGTCGCTCTTAACGAAAAACGTGGTAGTCTATGAAGGCTTGACCTTCATCTCAATCTCAAGCAGCCGTAGTCGGCAGGGTTTGAACCTGCGCGGGGAGACCCCAACGGATGTCAAGTCCATCGCCTTAACCGCTCGGCCACGACTACAACAGGTTCCAGGCCCTCTGGGTTTCGGTCGTGCTGCTGCAGAGGACGATGTCAAAAAGGGAAAGGCAGGACTTCAATAAGGACTGCCGTAACCCGGATTCGAACCAGGGTTGCTGCGACCACAACGCAGAGTACTAACCACTATACGATCACGGCTGGCCAACATGCCTCCGGCAAAGTGACTGAGTGACTACATCTGCAGCGAGAAGATTGTCAGCTTTTGCTGTGGTCTCACGGAATTCCTTGAGCATGTGCTCGATGAAATCCCTGCTCAAAGTCAATGTGTAGACTCCAACGCACGAGCAAACAGTTTATTTAATTTTAATCAACAGAGGGAGGGCCCAGAAGATCTCACAAGGTAAAGGTGACTAACAATGTGGAAACACATCGCCCGAACAGGGACTTGAACCCTGGACCCTAAGATTAAAAGTCTGATGCTCTACCCACTGAGCTATCCGGGCTCTTGACTTGCAGCGACGTGTTGAGTACAACAGGTGATTGCAGGTTCATCCCTCATCAAACACAACCTAACCAGCTAATGTGGCTCTGGAGGTAAGAGAAAAACTAGACTCACAACGATCCGAGCGGAGCAAAGACCCACTGTCAGCGGTGGGATTTGAACCCACGCGTCCAAAGAGACTGGAGCCTAAATCCAGCGCCTTAGACCGCTCGGCCACGCTACCTCAAAAAGGCACGTTGTGCCGCCGGTTTCCACCATTGTGTTTTACAGTAGGACCGCTGTGACATTTTGCAGACAGTCAAGACCTTACAGGGTTCTGTCGGCTTAGGGTTCAGTGCACCTTTCTGATGCAGGGGTGTTCAGTCCTATATCTGGAGGCGATGCCATCTGTTGATTGCAGTTCATCAAGTACACTTGAACCGGGTAACGGGCTCTGGGAGCTGAAAGTCAGACGTGTTTTAAACACTGCCCTGAAAGCTCATCTTTGGTCTTTTATCTGCCCGTGCTTTCCTTAAAGGTCCCTGCAAAGAAAACATTTATAAAATCACATTAGAGGCTATAAAGTATGTACACATTGATTTACATTAAGTGTTTACTACATTGTTATTTACCTAATTGCAGCAAAAACCCATCGAGCACTCCTGTACCGGTCAATTTGTGTTATATCAACAACACGTGCCATCTGTTGCAGAGTCGCTCTTAACGAAAAACGTGGTAGTCTATGAAGGCTTGACCTTCATCTCAATCTCAAGCAGCCGTAGTCGGCAGGGTTTGAACCTGCGCGGGGAGACCCCAACGGATGTCAAGTCCATCGCCTTAACCGCTCGGCCACGACTACAACAGGTTCCAGGCCCTCTGGGTTTCGGTCGTGCTGCTGCAGAGGACGATGTCAAAAAGGGAAAGGCAGGACTTCAATAAGGACTGCCGTAACCCGGATTCGAACCAGGGTTGCTGCGACCACAACGCAGAGTACTAACCACTATACGATCACGGCTGGCCAACATGCCTCCGGCAAAGTGACTGAGTGACTACATCTGCAGCGAGAAGATTGTCAGCTTTTGCTGTGGTCTCACGGAATTCCTTGAGCATGTGCTCGATGAAATCCCTGCTCAAAGTCAATGTGTAGACTCCAACGCACGAGCAAACAGTTTATTTAATTTTAATCAACAGAGGGAGGGCCCAGAAGATCTCACAAGGTAAAGGTGACTAACAATGTGGAAACACATCGCCCGAACAGGGACTTGAACCCTGGACCCTAAGATTAAAAGTCTGATGCTCTACCCACTGAGCTATCCGGGCTCTTGACTTGCAGCGACGTGTTGAGTACAACAGGTGATTGCAGGTTCATCCCTCATCAAACACAACCTAACCAGCTAATGTGGCTCTGGAGGTAAGAGAAAAACTAGACTCACAACGATCCGAGCGGAGCAAAGACCCACTGTCAGCGGTGGGATTTGAACCCACGCGTCCAAAGAGACTGGAGCCTAAATCCAGCGCCTTAGACCGCTCGGCCACGCTACCTCAAAAAGGCACGTTGTGCCGCCGGTTTCCACCATTGTGTTTTACAGTAGGACCGCTGTGACATTTTGCAGACAGTCAAGACCTTACAGGGTTCTGTCGGCTTAGGGTTCAGTGCACCTTTCTGATGCAGGGGTGTTCAGTCCTATATCTGGAGGCGATGCCATCTGTTGATTGCAGTTCATCAAGTACACTTGAACCGGGTAACGGGCTCTGGGAGCTGAAAGTCAGACGTGTTTTAAACACTGCCCTGAAAGCTCATCTTTGGTCTTTTATCTGCCCGTGCTTTCCTTAAAGGTCCCTGCAAAGAAAACATTTATAAAATCACATTAGAGGCTATAAAGTATGTACACATTGTTTTACATTAAATGTTTACTACGTTGTTGTATACATAATTGCATCGACAACCCATCGAGCACTCCTGTACCGGTCAATTATGGTTATATCAACAACACGTGCCATCTGTTGCAGAGGTGCTCTTAAACATTTGTAAAATCATATAAAAGGCTATAAAGTATGTACACATTGATTTACATTAAATGTTTACTACGTTGTTGTATACCTAATTGCATCGACAACCCATCGAGCACTCCTGTACCGGTCAATTATGGTTATATCAACAACACGTGCCATCTGTTGCAGAGGTGCTCTTAAATATTTATAAAATCACATTAGAGGCTATAAAGTATGTACACATTGATTTACATTAAGTGTTTACTACATTGTTATTTACCTAATTGCATCGAAAACCCATCGAGCACTCCTGTACCGGTCAATTTGTGTTATATCAACAACACGTGCCATCTGTTGCAGAGTCGCTCTTAACGAAAAATGTGGTAGTCTATGAAGGCTTGACCTTCATCTCTCTCTCAAGCAGCCGTAGTCGGCAGGGTTTGAACCTGCGCGGGGAGACCCCAACGGATTTCAAGTCCATCGCCTTAACCGCTCGGCCACGACTACAACAGGTTCCAGGCCCTCTGGGTTTCGGTCGTGCTGCTGCAGAGGACGATGTCAAAAAGGGAAAGGCAGGACTTCAATAAGGACTGCCGTAACCCGGATTCGAACCGGGGTTGCTGCGACCACAACGCAGAGTACTAACCACTACACGATCACGGCTGGCCAACATGCCTCCGGCAAAGTGACTGAGTGACTACATCTGCAGGGAGAAGATTGGCAGGTTTTGCTGAGGTCTCACGGAATTCCTTGAGCATGTGCTCGATGAAATCCCTGCTCAAAGCCAATGTGTAGACTCCAACGCACGAGCAAACAGTTTATTTAATTTTTATCAACAGAGGGAGGGCCCAGAAGAGCTCACAAGGTAAAGGTGACTAACAATGTGGAAACACATCGCCCGAACAGGGACTTGAACCCTGGACCCTCAGATTAAAAGTCTGATGCTCTACCGACTGAGCTATCCGGGCTCTTGAGTTGCAGCGACGTGTTGAGTACAACAGGTGATTGCAGGTTCATCCCTCATCAAACACACCCTAACCAGCTAATGTGGCTCTGGAGGTAAGAGAAAAACTAGACTCACAACGATCCAAGCGGAGCAAAGACCCACTGGCAGCGGTGGGATTTGAACCCACGCCTCCAAAGAGACTGGAGCCTAAATCCAGCGCCTTAGACCACTCGGCCACGCTACCTCAAAAAGGCACATTGTGCCGCCGGTTTCCACCATTGTGTTTTACAGTAGGACCGCTGTGACATTTCGCAGACAGTCAAGACCTAACAGGGTTCTGTCGGCTTAGGGTTCAGTGCACCTTTCTGATGCAGGGGTGTTCAGTCCTATATCTGGAGGCGATGCCATCTGTTGATTGCAGTTCATCAAGTACACTTGAACCGGGTAACGGGCTCTGGGAGCTGAAAGCTCATCTTTGGTCTTTTATCTGCCCATGCTTTCCTTAAAGGTCCCTGCAAAGAAAACATTTATAAAATCACATTAGAGGCTATAAAGTATGTACACATTGTTTTACATTAAATGTTTACTACGTTGTTGTATACCTAATTGCATCGACAACCCATCGAGCACTCCTGTACCGGTCAATTATGGTTATATCAACAACACGTGCCATCTGTTGCAGAGGTGCTCTTAAACATTTGTAAAATCATATAAAAGGCTATAAAGTATGTACACATTGATTTACATTAAGTGTTTACTACATTGTTATTTACCTAATTGCATCGAAAACCCATCGAGCACTCCTGTACCGGTCAATTTGTGTTATATCAACAACACGTGCCATCTGTTGCAGAGTCGCTCTTAACGAAAAACGTTGTAGTCTATGAAGGCTTGACCTTCATCTCTCTCTCAAGAGAGAGTCCATCGCCTTAACCGCTCGGCCACGACTACAACAGGTTCCAGGCCCTCTGGGTTTCGGTCGTGCTGCTGCAGAGGACGATGTCAAAAAGGGAAAGGCAGGACTTCAATAAGGACTGCCGTAAGGACTGGCGTAACCCGGATTCGAACCGGGGTTGCTGCGACCACAACGCAGAGTACTAACCACGATACGATCACGGCTGGCCAACATGCCTCCGGCAAAGTGAATGAGTGACTACATCTGCAGGGAGAAGATTGGCAGCTTTTGCTGAGGTCTCAAGGAATTCCTTGAGCATGTGTTCGATGAAATCCCTGCTCAAAGCCAATGTGTAGACTCCAACGCACGAGCAAACAGTTTATTTAATTTTTATCAACAGAGGGAGGGCCCAGAAGAGCTCACAAGGTCAAGGTGACTAACAATGTGGAAACACATCGCCCGAACAGGGACTTGAACCCTGGACCCTCAGATTAAAAGTCTGATGCTCTACCGACTGAGCTATCCGGGCTCTTGAGTTGCAGCGACGTGTTGAGTACAACAGGTGATTGCAGGTTCATCCCTCATCAAACACACCCTAACCAGCTAATGTGGCTCTGGAGGTAAGAGAAAAACTAGACTCACAACGATCCAAGCGGAGCAAAGACCCACTGGCAGCGGTGGGATTTGAACCCACGCCTCCAAAGAGACTGGAGCCTAAATCCAGCGCCTTAGACCACTCGGCCACGCTACCTCAAAAAGGCACGTTGTGCCGCCGGTTTCCACCATTGTGTTTTACAGTAGGAACGCTGTGACATTTCGCAGACAGTCAAGACCTTACAGTGTTCTGTCGGCTTACGGTTCAGTGCACCTTTCTGATGCAGGGGTGTTCAGTCCTATATCTGGAGGCGATGCCATCTGTTGATTGCAGTTCATCAAGTACACTTGAACCGGGTAACGGGCTCTGGGAGCTGAAAGTCAGACGTGTTTTAAACACTGCCCTGAAAGCTCATCTTTGGTCTTTTATCTGCCCGTGCTTTCCTTAAAGGTCCCTGCAAAGAAAACATTTATAAAATCACATTAGAGGCTATAAAGTATGTACACATTGTTTTACATTAAATGTTTACTACGTTGTTGTATACCTAATTGCATCGACAACCCATCGAGCACTCCTGTACCGGTCAATTATGGTTATATCAACAACACGTGCCATCTGTTGCAGAGGTGCTCTTAAACATTTGTAAAATCATATAAAAGGCTATAAAGTATGTACACATTGATTTACATTAAATGTTTACTACGTTGTTGTATACCTAATTGCATCGACAACCCATCGAGCACTCCTGTACCGGTCAATTATGGTTATATCAACAACACGTGCCATCTGTTGCAGAGGTGCTCTTAAATATTTATAAAATCATATAAAAGGCTATAAAGTATGTACACATTGATTTACATTAAGTGTTTACCACATTGTTATTTACCTAATTGCAGCAAAAACCCATCGAGCACTCCTGTACCGGTCAATTTGTGTTATATCAACAACACGTGCCATCTGTTGCAGAGTCGCTCTTAACGAAAAACTTGGTAGTCTATGAAGGCTTGACCTTCATCTCAATCTCAAGCAGCCGTAGTCGGCAGGGTTTGAACCTGCGCGGGGAGACCCCAACGGATTTCAAGTCCATCGCCTTAACCGCTCGGCCACGACTACAACAGGTTCCAGGCCCTCTGGGTTTCGGTCGTGCTGCTGCAGAGGACGATGTCAAAAAGGGAAAGGCAGGACTTCAATAAGGACTGCCGTAACCCGGATTCGAACCGGGGTTGCTGCGACCACAACGCAGAGTACTAACCACTATACGATCACGGCTGGCCAACATGCATCCGGCAAAGTGACTGAGTGACTACATCTGCAGGGAGAAGATTGGCAGCTTTTGCTGTGGTCTCACGGAATTCCTTGAGCATGTGCTCGATGAAATCCCTGCTCAAAGTCAATGTGTAGACTCCAACGCACGAGCAAACAGTTTATTTAATTTTAATCAACAGAGGGAGGGCCCAGAAGATCTCACAAGGTAAAGGTGACTAACAATGTGGAAACACATCGCCCGAACAGGGACTTGAACCCTGGACCCTAAGATTAAAAGTCTGATGCTCTACCCACTGAGCTATCCGGGCTCTTGACTTGCAGCGACGTGTTGAGTACAACAGGTGATTGCAGGTTCATCCCTCATCAAACACAACCTAACCAGCTAATGTGGCTCTGGAGGTAAGAGAAAAACTAGACTCACAACGATCCGAGCGGAGCAAAGACCCACTGGCAGCGGTGGGATTTGAACCCACGCGTCCAAAGAGACTGGAGCCTAAATCCAGCGCCTTAGACCGCTCGGCCACGCTACCTGAAAAAGGCACGTTGTGCCGCCGGTTTCCACCATTGTGTTTTACAGTAGGACCGCTGTGACATTTTGCAGACAGTCAAGACCTTACAGGGTTCTGTCGGCTTAGGGTTCAGTGCACCTTTCTGATGCAGGGGTGTTCAGTCCTATATCTGGAGGCGATGCCATCTGTTGATTGCAGTTCATCAAGTACACTTGAACCGGGTAACGGGCTCTGGGAGCTGAAAGTCAGACGTGTTTTAAACACTGCCCTGAAAGCTCATCTTTGGTCTTTTATCTGCCCGTGCTTTCCTTAAAGGTCCCTGCAAAGAAAACATTTATAAAATCACATTAGAGGCTATAAAGTATGTACACATTGTTTTACATTAAATGTTTACTACGTTGTTGTATACATAATTGCATCGACAACCCATCGAGCACTCCTGTACCGGTCAATTATGGTTATATCAACAACACGTGCCATCTGTTGCAGAGGTGCTCTTAAACATTTGTAAAATCATATAAAAGGCTATAAAGTATGTACACATTGATTTACATTAAATGTTTACTACGTTGTTGTATACCTAATTGCATCGACAACCCATCGAGCACTCCTGTACCGGTCAATTATGGTTATATCAACAACACGTGCCATCTGTTGCAGAGGTGCTCTTAAATATTTATAAAATCACATTAGAGGCTATAAAGTATGTACACATTGATTTACATTAAGTGTTTACTACATTGTTATTTACCTAATTGCATCGAAAACCCATCGAGCACTCCTGTACCGGTCAATTTGTGTTATATCAACAACACGTGCCATCTGTTGCAGAGTCGCTCTTAACGAAAAATGAGGTAGTCTATGAAGGCTTGACCTTCATCTCTCTCTCAAGCAGCCGTAGTCGGCAGGGTTTGAACCTGCGCGGGGAGACCCCAACGGATTTCAAGTCCATCGCCTTAACCGCTCGGCCAAGACTACAACAGGTTCCAGGCCCTCTGGGTTTCGGTCGTGCTGCTGCAGAGGACGATGTCAAAAAGGGAAAGGCAGGACTTCAATAAGGACTGCCGTAACCCGGATTCGAACCGGCGTTGCTGCGACCACAACGCAGAGTACTAACCACTACACGATCACGGCTGGCCAACATGCCTCCGGCAAAGTGACTGAGTGACTACATCTGCAGGGAGAAGATTGGCAGGTTTTGCTGAGGTCTCACGGAATTCCTTGAGCATGTGCTCGATGAAATCCCTGCTCAAAGCCAATGTGTAGACTCCAACGCACGAGCAAACAGTTTATTTAATTTTTATCAACAGAGGGAGGGCCCAGAAGAGCTCACAAGGTAAAGGTGACTAACAATGTGGAAACACATCGCCCGAACAGGGAATTGAACCCTGGACCCTCAGATTAAAAGTCTGATGCTCTACCGACTGAGCTATCCGGGCTCTTGAGTTGCAGCGACGTGTTGAGTACAACAGGTGATTGCAGGTTAACCCCTCATCAAAGACACCCTAACCAGCTAATGTGGCTCTGGAGGTAAGAGAAAAACTAGACTCACAACGATCCAAGCGGAGCAAAGACCCACTGGCAGCGGTGGGATTTGAACCCACGCCTCCAAAGAGACTGGAGCCTAAATCCAGCGCCTTAGACCACTCGGCCATGCTACCTCAAAAAGGCACATTGTGCCGCCGGTTTCCACCATTGTGTTTTACAGTAGGACCGCTGTGACATTTCGCAGACAGTCAAGACCTAACAGGGTTCTGTCGGCTTAGGGTTCAGTGCACCTTTCTGATGCAGGGGTGTTCAGTCCTATATCTGGAGGCGATGCCATCTGTTGATTGCAGTTCATCAAGTACACTTGAACCGGGTAACGGGCTCTGGGAGCTGAAAGCTCATCTTTGGTCTTTTATCTGCCCATGCTTTCCTTAAAGGTCCCTGCAAAGAAAACATTTATAAAATCACATTAGAGGCTATAAAGTATGTACACATTGTTTTACATTAAATGTTTACTACGTTGTTGTATACCTAATTGCATCGACAACCCATCGAGCACTCCTGTACCGGTCAATTATGGTTATATCAACAACACGTGCCATCTGTTGCAGAGGTGCTCTTAAACATTTGTAAAATCATATAAAAGGCTATAAAGTATGTACACATTGATTTACATTAAGTGTTTACTACATTGTTATTTACCTAATTGCATCGAAAACCCATCGAGCACTCCTGTACCGGTCAATTTGTGTTATATCAACAACACGTGCCATCTGTTGCAGAGTCGCTCTTAACGAAAAACGTTGTAGTCTATGAAGGCTTGACCTTCATCTCTCTCTCAAGAGAGAGTCCATCGCCTTAACCGCTCGGCCACGACTACAACAGGTTCCAGGCCCTCTGGGTTTCGGTCGTGCTGCTGCAGAGGACGATGTCAAAAAGGGAAAGGCAGGACTTCAATAAGGACTGCCGTAAGGACTGGCGTAACCCGGATTCGAACCGGGGTTGCTGCGACCACAACGCAGAGTACTAACCACGATACGATCACGGCTGGCCAACATGCCTCCGGCAAAGTGAATGAGTGACTACATCTGCAGGGAGAAGATTGGCAGCTTTTGCTGAGGTCTCAAGGAATTCCTTGAGCATGTGTTCGATGAAATCCCTGCTCAAAGCCAATGTGTAGACTCCAACGCACGAGCAAACAGTTTATTTAATTTTTATCAACAGAGCGAGGGCCCAGAAGAGCTCACAAGGTAAAGGTGACTAACAATGTGGAAACACATCGCCCGAACAGGGACTTGAACCCTGGACCCTCAGATTAAAAGTCTGATGCTCTACCGACTGAGCTATCCGGGCTCTTGAGTTGCAGCGACGTGTTGAGTACAACAGGTGATTGCAGGTTCATCCCTCATCAAACACACCCTAACCAGCTAATGTGGCTCTGGAGGTAAGAGAAAAACTAGACTCACAACGATCCAAGCGGAGCAAAGACCCACTGGCAGCGGTGGGATTTGAACCCACGCCTCCAAAGAGACTGGAGCCTAAATCCAGCGCCTTAGACCACTCGGCCACGCTACCTCAAAAAGGCACGTTGTGCCGCCGGTTTCCACCATTGTGTTTTACAGTAGGAACGCTGTGACATTTCGCAGACAGTCAAGACCTTACAGTGTTCTGTCGGCTTACGGTTCAGTGCACCTTTCTGATGCAGGGGTGTTCAGTCCTATATCTGGAGGCGATGCCATCTGTTGATTGCAGTTCATCAAGTACACTTGAACCGGGTAACGGGCTCTGGGAGCTGAAAGTCAGACGTGTTTTAAACACTGCCCTGAAAGCTCATCTTTGGTCTTTTATCTGCCCGTGCTTTCCTTAAAGGTCCCTGCAAAGAAAACATTTATAAAATCACATTAGAGGCTATAAAGTATGTACACATTGTTTTACATTAAATGTTTACTACGTTGTTGTATACCTAATTGCATCGACAACCCATCGAGCACTCCTGTACCGGTCAATTATGGTTATATCAACAACACGTGCCATCTGTTGCAGAGGTGCTCTTAAACATTTGTAAAATCATATAAAAGGCTATAAAGTATGTACACATTGATTTACATTAAATGTTTACTACGTTGTTGTATACCTAATTGCATCGACAACCCATCGAGCACTCCTGTACCGGTCAATTATGGTTATATCAACAACACGTGCCATCTGTTGCAGAGGTGCTCTTAAATATTTATAAAATCATATAAAAGGCTATAAAGTCTGTACACATTGATTTACATTAAGTGTTTACCACATTGTTATTTACCTAATTGCAGCAAAAACCCATCGAGCACTCCTGTACCGGTCAATTTGTGTTATATCAACAACTCGTGCCATCTGTTGCAGAGTCGCTCTTAACGAAAAACGTGGTAGTCTATGAAGGCTTGACCTTCATCTCAATCTCAAGCAGCCGTAGTCGGCAGGGTTTGAACCTGCGCGGGGAGACCCCAACGGATTTCAAGTCCATCGCCTTAACCGCTCGGCCACGACTACAACAGGTTCCAGGCCCTCTGGGTTTCGGTCGTGCTGCTGCAGAGGACGATGTCAAAAAGGGAAAGGCAGGACTTCAATAAGGACTGCCGTAACCTGGATTCGAACAGGGGTTGCTGCGACCACAACGCAGAGTACTAACCACTATACGATCACGGCTGGCCAACATGCATCCGGCAAAGTGACTGAGTGACTACATCTGCAGGGAGAAGATTGAGCATGTGCTCGATGAAATCCCTGCTCAAAGTCAATGTGTAGACTCCAACGCACGAGCAAACAGTTTATTTAATTTTAATCAACAGAGGGAGGGCCCAGAAGATCTCACAAGGTAAAGGTGACTAACAATGTGGAAACACATCGCCCGAACAGGGACTTGAACCCTGGACCCTAAGATTAAAAGTCTGATGCTCTACCCACTGAGCTATCCGGGCTCTTGACTTGCAGCGACGTGTTGAGTACAACAGGTGATTGCAGGTTCATCCCTCATCAAACACAACCTAACCAGCTAATGTGGCTCTGGAGGTAAGAGAAAAACTAGACTCACAACGATCCAAGCGGAGCAAAGACCCACTGGCAGCGGTGGGATTTGAACCCACGCCTCCAAAGAGACTGGAGCCTAAATCCAGCGCCTTAGACCACTCGGCCACGCTACCTCAAAAAGGCACGTTGTGCCGCCGGTTTCCACCATTGTGTTTTACAGTAGGAACGCTGTGACATTTCGCAGACAGTCAAGACCTTACAGTGTTCTGTCGGCTTACGGTTCAGTGCACCTTTCTGATGCAGGGGTGTTCAGTCCTATATCTGGAGGCGATGCCATCTGTTGATTGCAGTTCATCAAGTACACTTGAACCGGGTAACGGGCTCTGGGAGCTGAAAGTCAGACGTGTTTTAAACACTGCCCTGAAAGCTCATCTTTGGTCTTTTATCTGCCCGTGCTTTCCTTAAAGGTCCCTGCAAAGAAAACATTTATAAAATCACATTAGAGGCTATAAAGTATGTACACATTGTTTTACATTAAATGTTTACTACGTTGTTGTATACCTAATTGCATCGACAACCCATCGAGCACTCCTGTACCGGTCAATTATGGTTATATCAACAACACGTGCCATCTGTTGCAGAGGTGCTCTTAAACATTTGTAAAATCATATAAAAGGCTATAAAGTATGTACACATTGATTTACATTAAATGTTTACTACGTTGTTGTATACCTAATTGCATCGACAACCCATCGAGCACTCCTGTACCGGTCAATTATGGTTATATCAACAACACGTGCCATCTGTTGCAGAGGTGCTCTTAAATATTTATAAAATCACATTAGAGGCTATAAAGTATGTACACATTGATTTACATTAAGTGTTTACTACATTGTTATTTACCTAATTGCATCGAAAACCCATCGAGCACTCCTGTACCGGTCAATTTGTGTTATATCAACAACACGTGCCATCTGTTGCAGAGTCGCTCTTAACGAAAAATGTGGTAGTCTATGAAGGCTTGACCTTCATCTCTCTCTCAAGCAGCCGTAGTCGGCAGGGTTTGAACCTGCGCGGGGAGACCCCAACGGATTTCAAGTCCATCGCCTTGACCGCTCGGCCACGACTACAACAGGTTCCAGGCCCTCTGGGTTTCGGTCGTGCTGCTGCAGAGGACGATGTCAAAAAGGGAAAGGCAGGACTTCAATAAGGACTGCCGTAAGGACTGCCGTAACCCGGATTCGAACCGGCGTTGCTGCGACCACAACGCAGAGTACTAACCACTATACGATCACGGCTGGCCAACATGCCTCCGGCAAAGTGACTGAGTGACTACATCTGCAGGGAGAAGATTGGCAGCTTTTGCTGAGGTCTCACGGAATTCCTTGAGCATGTGCTCGATGAAATCCCTGCTCAAAGCCAATGTGTAGACTCCAACGCACGAGCAAACAGTTTATTTAATTTTTATCAACAGAGGGAGGGCCCAGAAGAGCTCACAAGGTAAAGGTGACTAACAATGTGGAAACACATCGCCCGAACAGGGACTTGAAACCTGGACCCTCAGATTAAAAGTCTGATGCTCTACCGACTGAGCTATCCGGGCTCTTGAGTTGCAGCGACGTGTTGAGTACAACAGGTGATTGCAGGTTCATCCCTCATCAAACACACCCTAACCAGCTAATGTGGCTCTGGAGGTAAGAGAAAAACTAGACTCACAACGATCCAAGCGGAGCAAAGACCCACTGGCAGCGGTGGGATTTGAACCCACGCCTCCAAAGAGACTGGAGCCTAAATCCAGCGCCTTAGACCGCTCGGCCACGCTACCTCAAAAAGGCACGTTGTTCCGCCGGTTTCCACCATTGTGTTTTACAGTAGGACCGCTGTGACATTTCGCAGACAGTCAAGACCTTACAGGGTTCTGTCGGCTTACGGTTCAGTGCACCTTTCTGATGCAGGGGTGTTCAGTCCTATATCTGGAGGCGATGCCATCTGTTGATTGCAGTTCATCAAGTACACTTGAACCGGGTAACGGGCTCTGGGAGCTGAAAGTCAGACGTGTTTTAAACATTGCCCTGACTGCCCGTGCTTTCCTTAAAGGTCCCTGTAAAGAAAACATTTATAAAATCACATTAGAGGCTATAAAGTATGTACACATTGTTTTACATTAAATGTTTACTACATTGTTTTATACCTAATTGCATCGACAACCCATCGAGCACTCCTGTACCGGTCAATTATGGTTATATCAACAACACGTGCCATCTGTTGCAGAGGTGCTCTTAAACATTTGTAAAATCATATAAAAGGCTATAAAGTATGTACACATTGATTTACATTATGTGTTTACTACATGGTTATTTACCTAGTTGCATCGAAAACCCATAGAGCACTCCTGTACCGGTCAATTTGTGTTATATCAACAACACGTGCCATCTGTTGCAGAGTCGCTCTTAAAGAAAAACGTGGTAGTCTATAAAGGCTTGATCTTCATCTCTCTCTCAAGCAACCGTAGTCGGCAGGGTTTGAACCTGCGCGGGGAGACCCCAATGGATTTCAAGTCCATCGCCTTAACCGCTTGGCGCAATGGATAGCGCATTGGACTTCTAGATTGAGTAATGTGGGCATTCAAAGGTTGTGGGTCCGAGTCCCACCAGAGTCGTGGTTGATTTAGTTTGCAGAAAACTCCCCAAAATCGTGACTAGGGAAGGATATGTTGCTACATGAAGAGGGTGCACACATTCAATAACTCTTAAACAATCCCTTTGCATGTTTTCCTCCATTTTACTGTGAGTTTTTGCCCCTTTGTTACTTTTCAGTCACATGATCAAGCAGTCCTCACAAAAAACTGACTTGTGTGGCAAGTTTCAGCTAAAAAACATTTTGTCAAGTTCACAAACTGTTATTGTTGTATCAAAAATGAAGACCGTGACGGTTTTGAAATAAACTGATCAATTCATGACTGACTCTGCCCCAGTGTGGCCCTCGGTTCCCGTACCCCTGTCAAAGGTGACCTCTTCCATGACTCCCATCTCTTCTTACAGTTGTGTTCAAAATTATTCAACCCCAAATGCTGTAAATGGTTTTAGGGAATTTAGTGTACATTTGTAATTGTATTCAGAATGAAATCCTACAAGGACTTCTTAAAGAACCATATGCAACTAAAATGACATCAATTAGTTTTGTAATACAGTAGTAAATGTTCCTTTTGTGAATTCTTCATTGACATAATTATTCGACCCCTTAAAGACTACCACTCTGAAGAACAGAGGTTCAATGAAGTGTTTTCAATCAGGTATTGAAAACACCTGTGGATATCAGGGAGCAGCAATAAAGCCTAATAAGCACCAATTAGGCAGCTTTAAAATCACTGTGATACTCAGCTCCTTCTAGACATTTACTGGTGTGGTTACAAACATGGTGAGGTCGAGAGAATGGTCCAGGAAGACAAGAGAACAGGTGATTACTGTTCACAGGAAGAGCAATGGCTATAAGAAGATTTCAAAGATGTTAAACATACAAAGAGACACCATAGGAAGCATCATTCGCAAATTCAAGGCAAAGGCGCTACCTGGTCGTGGCAGAAAGAAGATGCTGACTTCGACTGCTGTGCGCTACCTGAAGCGTAGAGTGGAGAAAAGTCCCCGTGTGACTGCTGAGGAACTGAGAAAAGATTTGTCAGATGTGGGTACTGAAGTTTCTGCTCAGACAATACGGCGCACCCTGCGTAATGAAGGCCTCCATGCCAGAACTCCCAGGCGCACCCCCTTGCTGTCCCCAAAGAATAAGAAGAGTCGACTGCAGTATGCCAAAAGTCATGTGGACAAACCACAGAAGTTTTGGGATAGTGTTCTGTGGACTGATGAAACAAAATTAGAACTGTTTGGGCCCATGGATCAACGCTATGTTTGGAGGAGGGCCTATGAAGAAAAGAACACCTTGCCTAATGTGAAGCATGGCGGGGGGTCAATCATGCTTTGGGGCTGTTTTGCTTCTGCAGGTACTGGGAAGCTTCAGCGTGTGCAAGGTACCATGAATTCTCTTCAGTACCAGGAGATATTGGATGACAATGTGATGCAGTCCGTCACAAACCTGAGGCTTGGAAGACGTTGGACCTTTCAACAGGACAATGATCCCAAGCATACCTCCAAGTCCACTAGAGCATGGTTGCAGATTAAAGGCTGGAACATTTTGAAGTGGCCATCTCAGTCACCAGACTTAAATCCGATTGAGAACCTCTGGTGGGACTTAAAGAAAGCAGTTGCAGTGCACAAGCCTAAGAATGTGACTGAACTGGAGGCTTTGGCCCATGATGAATGGGCGAAGATACCCGTAGATCGCTGCAAGACACTTGTGTCAAGCTATGCTTCACGTTTAAAAGCTGTTATAACTGTAAAAGGATGTTGTACTAAGTACTAAGGTTGAATGTCACTTGGGGGTTGAAAAAAACTGATAATGATGTGAGCTCAGAAAAGACATTTGTGGTTATTTCGTAATAAATGTTATGTTATATTTGTCTGACCTACACGTGCCTCTTTGATTTAATTGTAAGCAGGATGACTGAATGATCATAATCAATGTCAAACCAACAATCAATTTCAGTGGGGGTTGAATAATTTTGAACACAACTGTATTTGTAGGGCAAAGATTAAGTAAGATTTTACAAGCCTTTTTCATGAAATTGCATAAATTCAAACTGTCCTTCAATACAATCCAGCTTTACATACTTCTGCAGTTGGCCAAACTTGACCTGGATCAGCATTTTAACTGGGCACAAACATAATACATAAACATAGCAAGGTCATGTTAGTTAATAATACAATACTGAAGGGCAGAACACAAGCCAACAAATTGTTTTTGTGTGTGCAAGTTAAACACATCGGACATAAACGGCATGTCTTTAAAAACCGAGAACATTTTCCGAGTAAGTTAAAAGCAGACCGCGTGATGAAAGCGTCGCGTCTGAACCAAACACAATTTTGCAATGAAAATAAATGTCTGATCATTAATAGTTGGCTATGCTTCAGGCCGCGTTAACAAAATAGCATGTCTATAAAACAAATTGGCCTAAATGGTACCCAAATAGCACACGTACCTCGCGGAGACGTCTGAGAGAGGTCGTGGTTTTCGTCTGTATGATGTCTATATTAGGGCGTTTGCTCATATGCAATACCTCGCCGAGATGTCCGCTCCAGCTCTTTAAACGACATAATTTTGTTTCTCTAATTATTTTCATAATACACAATCTACACCTTCCCTCATGCATGTTACAATTACCAAAAATAAATTTCACACTATTCTATAGTTGAAAAAAGAACACACTCGTTAATTTTAGGAAAAATAATGAATAGACAAACATAACAAACAAACACTTTATTAACAAAACGTACATTTATAACAAACACATCAAGTGAACACAGCAAACAAACAATTACATGATTATATCCTCCCTGGGGCCAAGCGTAGGAAGTCCTTCACAAACTTTTCCGCCTCTGCTTCAGAAGCTGTATGTTAAAATAAACATTTACAATAATTTCATAAAAAAAGTCAACAAACATATTTCAAGTTACATTAAAATAAACGTTAATTGTTCCATCTGGTTACATCACCCGGTGTAACAAGGTCCGTGCTGGGAAGACTCAGACGACATAGTACACAAAATGGTTGTCTTTAATCCAAGGGAAACAAAGGAGAAAATCAACACTATGAAACATTTACAATACTGGACCAGGCATACAACGAAGGGGAGAACTTAAATACAACAGAGAACGAGGAATAAACAGGTGCTGGGGATTAACTAATAATGAGGAACAGGTGAAAACAGTCAATGGTGAGGGAGCTTGTGCAAATGGCAGTCCATAGGGAAAAACGTGGAAAATAAGGGAAGGGGAGTGTTATACCTGGAATATAAAGTCACCCGGAAGTATTACCGACGCATTATGCATGGCAGTTCAGACGTGTCAAGCTCTTCCTTCCTGCATGATTCAATCTATACGTATTACGTAAACCATGTCGAAACAAAACACAAGAAAGAAAATTTACTTGAGATCTGTGCATAACAACTACATTTAATAATTGTATTGTAGGCCAATAGTAGTGAACTAACATAGTTTAGTTCACTGTACGGCCCTAATTCAACATCTGTTCTGCATTTTGAAGTAGTCCCAATCGAATACTTAATTAGCGTGGTCAGGTGTGTGATTAGGGTTGGAAATAAACTATTCAGATCACGGGCCTTCAAGGACCGGATTTCAATAACCCAGCACTAAATTGATGGCGTGTATCTTAGCTGCCCTATTAAGAGTGCTCAGAAGTTTGTTTTACGAAGGCCTTTTTTCCATCCCCTTCCACACCAGTTGAGTTGCCGTGTGACGTCTGTCGTGAAAACTTTGAAGCAAATCCTCCACACAGTCTTCTTCATATTGGGGCAACCACTGAGGGATAATCTGTTAACCTTCAACAGGTACATTTTAAAGTAAAATTTGAGTTGTAATGCTTTTAATATATGTTATGCTCACCATGCATAACATGCAATATTGTTGTATGCAATAAAATAACATTATTGTGGATTGATTTAAATCTGTATTTAAACTCATAGTGAAATTAAAGATTTATTCACATAAATGGTTCATATAGCATTATACATACATTTTTGTGTGCACTGTCCACAATTAGCTTTTATGTGTTCACCTAAAGAAATCTGACGTAAAGCCTTAAAATATGTTTTTTATATGACATTTGAAATTCTGAGTAATTAATGTCAGCGTGTTTGTTATGGACACTTGAACTTTGGAAATGACACAATGCACAAAAACTTGCACCATTAGCCCATTTAATCGCTCTGTGACGAGTCACCCCTGGTGCAATCAGCGTCGCCATGGATACGGAAGGAATTAGAGCCTCACACCTGCCGGACATCAGAGGCTCTTAAACACAGGGCTATAAAGAGCCCGTTTAGACGGAGTGGAGGTGAGCAATGTCTCCATACAAGGCAGACTTCTTATGTGGTTTCTCTCTTTTGCAGAGTCGGAAGGCAATTAGGAGGACCGAACCGTGGAGTTCTAATATCGAGGGAACCGCCCTCGACACTAGAAGAACACTGCTTAAAGAAGAAGGAAGCTTCACGGAAGCCCTGAGAACCCGGAAGTCAAGCCTCATTTGTTTTGTTTTCTTCTGTCTCCTCCGGGGACTTATAATAAATATACCCTTCGGGGCACATCTGTTTAACCCCCTCGTGTATGTGTCATTGCTTCACCCGTCACAAGCTCCTTTTATGATGAAAGCAGACTATGTAATAATGTGCTCAAATGAATTAGAAAAGAAACCCACTCTTAGTCACATGTGTAAGAAACTTTCTCATGCTAAACACAAACAGTTTTGTGTATTGAAAAATGTGCAGCTTCAATTGTTCAGCCGTTTTTGACAATCATTAAAGAATGACTAGACTTTTGCCATGAATACAGTCTGCTTGTATGCTACACTTATATCTCAAGATTTATTTTAACGTTTAGTTTACATATTAAAGCAATAGCCCGGAAAGGAAAAAAAACAGCATAATCTTTCTTTTTGTCCCCCCATACATATCCAGACTTTAGGAATACTCATTCTATAGGAATGGGACATATACAGTGTTAAAAAAAGTATTTCTGATGATCAAATAATGCTGAAAATATGTGATGGTTTACTTTCCACACAGAAAATCTTTCGGAATATAACACAAAGGGGTGGTTTCCCAGAAAGAGATTATTTAGACCAGGACAGTTTAATTAGAACATTTAAGTGGCTTGAACAAACAAACCATTATTTGTGTGCAGTTTGAGACAACACAAAGGGCACTGAAGTACTTTGAGATATGTTAGTGCAAGCTGTTTTCAGTTAGGACAGCTCTTAAACTTCTTTAAATCTAGGACTAATCCCTGTCTTGGAAACCACCCCAACATGTTTTTAACATGGATTTTAAGAATCATTATTAATAATAGAGCGCCAGTAGTAAGCATAAGAGACCTCGTTCTAAAACATTGCAAGTCTTAATAGTTAAAGAAGTTAGAAGTTAGACATAATTAATATTGCATATAAGAATTTATAGTCCGTTTAATATTTGACCTGTGGTTCTCTCTCCTTTATCTCAAATGTGTGCTTTCACTGTGCATGTGTGAGAGTGTGTTTGCGTGTGTGCGTCTATGTCAATGTGTGTAAGTATGTATCCACATTGTGTGTGTGGAGCATTTGTATGTCTGTCTTTTGTTGATTTCATCTTTTTCTTGTTTTTACAGGTATTTGCCTTTAGTTGTTTTTCTTGTATTCAATTTATCTCATGTCCAGCTGCTTTGTAACAATAAAAATTGTAAAAAGCGCTATATAAATAAAGTTGAATTGAGTTAAAATCTTTGTATTTACAGTGTTGTGCAAGTTTGGGCACCCTTGGCTCTTAATACTGTGTGTGGTTACCTGGATGATCTATGACTGTTTTTTTTTTATTTTGTAAAGGTTGTTCACAGATCCTTTTTTGTTCTAAACAGTTAAACTGAGCTCTGTTCTTCATAAACATTTTCCAGGTCCTGCAAATTTTATTGTTTTTCCAACATATTTGGCATATTTGAACCCTTTCCAGAAGTGTCTGTATGGTTTTGATAGAATGATTTTTGGTATGATCTCTCTTATTTTGTTAAAATGATTCACTGTAATCAGGTTCAAGGTATATGGAAGAAAGGAGGCGGGGTCGGCTCGGGCTGGAAGACGAGAATCTTTTATTCTGTTCCGTTTAACACAAACTGCGCTTAACAATACTCAGAATGTCAAAAATCACACTGCTTTTCCGGAGCTCTGTCCATGAGATTCCTTTCAGCTCCTTTGGTAGCTCGGTTGTGTCTTCAAGCCAGTCTCTCTCTCTATCTCCTCTGAATCCTGCCAGCCTTTAAGCAGTCTCCTCACCAATCACTGTAAAGAGATGCAGGTGTTCTTAGTCTGTAATTTACCTACTTGCTTACCGTCTTTCCCGTGTCTCTCCTCTCCTGTGCAGATGTCACTAAACCACGCCCCCCTTGCCACATACCCCCATCACCCGACTCAGGCCGAGGCCCCATCCGGCCTGCAGCCTCCCTCCTCCTCCTGGAGAGAAAGTCGGCAACGACCATCTAAGACCCCGGTCTGTGGATCACCTGAAACTTAAAGGGTTGTAACGCCAGATACCTCAGGGTGATCCGCGCGTTGGAGTCTTTCATGCGGTGGAGCCACTGGAGGGGAGCATGGCCGAATGGAGCGTGGATTCGCGCCCCAGGAGATAATAGCGGAGGGTGAGTATGGCCCACCTGATCGCCAGGCACTCTTTTTCAATGGTGCTGTACTTCGTCTCTCTCCTAGAGAGCTTCCGACTGAGGTACAGCACCGGCCATTCTTCACCCCCCGTCTCCTGGGACAAAACCGCCCCCACGCCTCGATCCGACGCGTCCGTCTGCATCGAAAAAAGGAAGAGAAAATTCAGAGGAGTGCAATAGCAGCACGCCACAGAGAGCAGCCTTCACCTGGGTAAAAGCCTGCTGGTGTGGCTCCATCGACTGGACGGTATCCGGTGCCTCCTTTCTAGTGAGGTTAGTCAGCGGGCTGGTGAGGTCCGCAAAATAAGGTACAAACCTTCTATAGTATCCCACCAGCTCCAGGAACTGCCTCACCTCCTTTATGGTCTTGGGTCTCGGTGTGGTTGCAACTGCTGAAGTCTTATTACTTTGAGGATGCACTTGACCATGACCCAAGTGGAAGCCCATATACCTTACCTCCACACACCCCATTGCACACTTCTTAGGGTTAGCCGTCAGCCCAGCCCCTTTCAGTGAACTCAGGACCGCCCTCAGATGGCGAAGGGTTGGCCAGCTTCCCCCAGTTCCAAGGACCAGAAGCACTGCCGCTGCTGTTCAGGGCTCAGGCCGACCCGCTGTAGGACGGCTTTCTTGAGGTCTGCGTAGACAAGAAGGTTTGCAACTGGCAACTGCTGGGCGGCTAGCTGTGCCTCCCTCGTCAGCAGGGGGATCAGCCGTGGCGGCCAAACGTCGAGTGGCCAGCCCGAAATCTCTGCATACCTCTCGAAAAGCTCAAAAAACGCCTCCGGGTCATCCTGAGGTCCCATCTTGTGCAGCGGCACACCTACCGCTGGGGAGCCGGCCGCTGGTTCCCTGTTGGCGGCCTCCTGGCCCAGACGGCCTTCCTGGTCTTCCCGAAGGTTCAGCAGCGCTTGGTGGTCCTCGCGATGAAGACCGGCGAGCGACTGGATCACGTCCGCAAATGGTGAACCCGGCTGGGACATGGCGGGGGCACTGCACCTTTTTTCCCGGGTTTCAGCACCACCGTAATCAGGTTCAAGGTATATAGAAGAAATGTTATGTTTTGAAAATGTCAACGATTCTTACCATCCTCTGCCTAAATCCTTTTTCTGCAAGTTTTTCCTCTAGCCTATCTAGAACAGCAATGCTTGCTAGAGGAAGGACACCAGTCTCTTCCTCTTTGGCCACATCCATCTGGTGTAAAGCGTGTCTGTTTCCTGTTATAGACTGCACCAGTGAAGTCAGGTTGTTGATCTTCATGTCCATTTTCTCCAGCTTTTCCATAATAGCCCTTTCTACAGCAGCAATAAAGAAGATAATTAAATTTGGTATGTAGATTTCATTAATAACGATGCATTTTGCAGCTCATTTAAACTGAGAAATAAATAGTATGTACAATATAAATGTGCATTGATTTTGTAAAGGACCCAGGGCTGGAATTTCCTGTCTTGCAGCATCTTTAAATATAAATTTATTGTGAGGTTTAAAATTTCAGATGTATTATACAATTTGTCTTGGTGGATTTTACCAAGAACATGTCAAGTTATTTAGGATGAAATGTAACACATTTTCATAAAATGATCCAACCTATGTATATTAATATGTTATAAAACTGTTAGGTCCAGTCCTTAATTCTGATTGGGCAATAGCTGTGTTGTATTCATGGTTAAGCACAGCTATGACTACTGCACCTAATGATTTTGTGTACCAATGCGCAGCACAATTAGAAATGTAAACAAATCATTCTGTTGCTGTTCATAGTCTATCAAGGACTGTTTTTTCCTGCGGAAGGGAGACTTAGTGATTTTACTTCATGCAACTTGCATTGATGCATATGTTTGCGTAAATAGTATTTGTATTGCTTGATAACCGTTTTATAAAAGCAACAAGATACTCGAGGCTAGTGCTTTATTGTAAATAAATTATTTCCAAAGGGATTGCCTACACTTGTGTTGTGCATAAACCACGCACTTCAGTTGTGACTTCTTTAACAGACTCTTGTACCGTATTACTTCCTTAACAATTTTTCTGGTAAGAAATGCGCTGGAGTGGAAATTGTTGTTGAAGATCTATTACTATATATTTGTATAGCATAACTTACCTTGTGGTTTTTCTTGGTGGTCTGCCAAGGATCTTGGGACAGAAAAGGCATGGTCTGTTAAATATAATGTTATATTAATATTTGGTTTAGATCGTGTTGTGAATAGTGTTTCTTTTTCCTATTCAAATTATTGCTCTTACCTTGTGTGTTAGGTGGATCGAGATACCAGCTCTGATAGTGTGCCTGGGAGATTCCTTGAGCTGCAAAGATGGATTAGGTAAGATTTACTTGTATTTACTTGAAATAAAATAAAAACGTATAATAACAGTTATCATGCTATGGGCAATTTATTTTTTATATTAGCTGCGTTTCCACTGAAGATGTGTCTTTGTTTTGGGCTCTTAGGTAGAAGTATGCTACTGCATCGACCTGAGAGCCCTGGTCCATGCTCGACTCTGGAAAAGTGGCTATTGACATAACCACCAATCTCCAGTAAGTACATCTTTGTTCTTTTGAAAACATAAGGATTCAAAGTGGTGTCAAAAGGGGATGCAATGTGGATGCTTGCTGTAGTCCAAGTGTTGGTGTGACTGTTCATGTGCCCAGGAAAACCTTAACTTATAAGGTTAAGGGTACCCTTAGTGAAACATTGGTTGCAAGATAAAATGCATTTCTCTCCCAATACCGATAGCATGCGGTCACGGGTAGAGCAACGACAAGTACACGAGAAGTGCAATTAGTAGCCCCGGAGGGTATGTTTATTATAATTCTCGGAATTATTTCAGCCAGGTTCCTTGTGGGTACGAGTCGGTTATCCGGTCGGGAGGTTCTTGTTTCTTCCGGGTGCTCCAGGAAGTGGTTTGGCTCCTCCAGGAAGGTTCTTTACCAGCTCTCTTCAGTCGGAGCCTAAGGGTAGAAGCAATGACAGCGAGGTTAGGCTTCCCTGTCTGGGAGACGTTGGTCACCCGTGAGTCTGTTCCCGTATCTTTTGTGGTGGTTCGTAAACGAGCCTTTATGAGGAATCCGATAAGCTGCAGGTGCGTTGTTCTGATTTCTCCCATTTCCATGGCGACGCTGATTGTGCCAGGGGTGACTCGTCACACATGCCAAGCATGAATGTGCTTATACCAATAGTTTGGTAGTAACAACCATATACAGCATTGCTTCAAAAATGAAAATTCTGTTCTGAATTACTCACCTTCTAGTTGTTCCAAACCTATGTTTGGTTGCACACAAAATATTTGTTAGAACGCTTGTAACTAAACGTTTCTTAGACCCAAATAACTACTATAGTAAGAAAAATGGCAATGGTAGTTGAAGGTGCCCCAGAACTTTTAACTGTCCTACATTCTTCAAAATATCTGATTTTGTGTTTGACAGAAGAAGAAGAAAAACAAGTATTTGTTATACTATGGTAGTCAATGGGGCCCAAGAACTGTTACTGTTACAAGCATTCTTTCAAATATTATATTCATATATATTCATCAGAACAAATAAATGTTTACAGATTTGGAACAACAAAAATTAATACTGAGCATGAAATTAATAAGAGTGGTTGTCTTTGGTGGTCCCCCAAGGATCTCAGTACAGAAAAGGTGTTCTCTATGATTGAACAAATTATTTAATATTTTCAAATTTTAGATTGCGCAATAGTGTTGTGAATTGAGTGTTTTTTTGTTTCCTCACCTTTATTCAAAATATTGCTCTTACCTTGTGTGTTAGGTGCATCAACATGCCAGCCATGAAGGTCTGCCTGTGAGATGCCCACTGGAGCTGTAAAAGGTGGAGTTGTTTAAGTTGAATATGAATTCATTTGTAAATGGAAACACTCAATTGGCCGGTTCCAACAGCCATGATTAGGCTTTATTCTGGATTATATGAAAGTGTTTAATAATTCTGCAGCGTTACATTTTTAGATATCAGTTGAGGTTTCAATTTTACAGTAAACATAAATGTAAACGTAATTCAGTTGCTCCATTACTTTAAACTCAGATTTAACTCTAAATTGTGAATTAACTTTAAACTTCATGATGAGGTTTAAATAATAAAAATAAATATCTACGATAAAATGTGTGGATAAATGATCAGAAATAGGACATCAATAGTGTCATGTCACACTTAAGAGATTTGTTTATTGTAAAAAAAATATTAAAACTGTGTGAGAATCTGGATTTCGTCCTGTCCTCCACAAATACTGCATCTGTGTTTATTCCAATATTCATCATATGTATTCATTCCTTTATCTTTATTATTCATTTCTATTCATAATATTTGCTTCTTACTTTCTTGTTGTTTAACCTCGTTGAAAGTTGTATCGGATCTTATGCTGTCTTATGTTGATATAAGCATCTGTTGTTCTCCATATCAAGGTTCCTAATGATGCCTATGGACGATTGTTCTGTTATTGTAATATTAAATATGTAATCATATCTGATTTTTCAGGAGGAAGGACTAAACAGAAAATCTAGTGATTTTCCACTCTGGTGGTTTTATGTCATGATTCCACTATCATGTCATGTTTATTCTTGTTGTTTGAGTGGAGTCATGGCATAACCTATGGTTTTGTGTGAGATTGAGTGATTTTTCTCGTGTCTTGTCATTGTTCCCTACATCTCGTCCCTCGTCAGCTTTCCCTGAGTGCTAATCCCCAGCACCTGTTGCTCGTTTCGATCCTCCGTTGTTTCCCCTATAAAGAGTCCTCATGTTTCTTTGTCTCGTTGCTCGTGCATTGTATGTGTTTATGCTGTTTGATGTCATGCTCTGTAAGCTGTATGCTGTTCGTGTTCCTGTTCCCCGTATCTAGTAAGTCTTAGTTTAGTGTTTGTATCCCAGTGTTTGTTTGCGTAGTTTAGTTAGTCAGTGTTTCCTGTCAAAGTTTATATTTCTTTCTGTCTGTTTTCCCCCTCGTGGGTTTTGTTTTGCTTGTTTAGTTTTGTTCATGTTTTATGTTTAATAAAACACCCTTGTTACATCAATACCGTCTGTGTCTGCCTGCACTTGGGTTCTCAAGCCATGTCTCACACCGAGATTCATGACAGAATGCACGAGCCAACACAGAACCCAGTAGGCAGCATGGACGGTACGACGTTGTCCTTGCGGTCTCGCCAGGCCCACTTGATGCTTGGATTCCGCCAGGGGAATTATGGTGACCAGGAGTTCGCCAGGGCATTCTCGGCGGTGGCGGAGGTGACCGAGTTTGGTGAGGCGGAGTTGAAGACGATCTTCAACTGCTGCCTCACCCGGCGCCTCACACCGTCAGAGAAGAGGCTGCTGGCTCCCTTGGGGTTTGCGGACATGGTCAGGTACGTGACCAACCGGAGCGATCCCGGGGGTGAGGTTCCACATGGGACTTTCACCCCACGGTCGAGCGCTGCGGAGGGTCTCGTCCTGGCCGCCGCTGCCCTGGGGGACTCAGTACCCTCTGGTTCGAGCTCCATGGCCGCCGGTTCTTCTGGTAGAGTCCGAGATAAGTGGGTGGCTAGAGACTCGAGGACGACGTCGCGGGAAACCTCCTTCCCGAGTCCTGTGGTCCCGAGTCCTGTGGTCCCGAGTCCTGTGGTCCCGAGTCCTGTGGTCCCTAGTCCTGTGGTCCCGAGTCCGGTGGTGTCAAACCCCAAATATTTTTTGGGGGGGCGCTGTGGGAAGGTGACGGTCCGTCCGGCACTGAGCCCGGCCCAGCAGCCGCCAGAGGTCGCTGCCCAGCCGCCAGAGGTCGCTGCCCAGCCGCCAGAGGTCGCTGCCCAGCCGCCAGAGGTCGCTGCCCAGCCGCCAGAGGTCGCTGCCCAGCCGCCAGAGGTCGCTGCCCAGCCGCCAGAGGTCGCTGCCCAGCCGCCAGAGGTCGCTGCCCAGCCGCCAGAGGTCGCTGCCCAGCCGCCAGAGGTCGCTGCCCAGCCGCCAGAGGTCGCTGCCCAGCCGCCAGAGGTCGCTGCCCAGCCGCCAGAGGTCGCTGCCCAGCCGCCAGAGGTCGCTGCCCAGCCGCCAGAGGTCGCTGCCCAGCCGCCGGCACCAAGCCCGGTCCAGCCGCCGGCACCAAGCCCGGTCCAGCCGCCGGCACCAAGCCCGGTCCAGCCGCCGGCACCAAGCCCGGTCCAGCCGCCGGCACCAAGCCCGGTCCAGCCGCCGGCACCAAGCCCGGTCCAGCCGCCGGCACCAAGCCCGGTCCAGCCGCCGGCACCAAGCCCGGTCCAGCCGCCGGCACCAAGCCCGGTCCAGCCGCCGGCACCAAGCCCGGTCCAGCCGCCGGCACCAAGCCCGGTCCAGCCGCCGGCACCAAGCCCGGTCCAGCCGCCGGCACCAAGCCCGGTCCAGCCGCCGGCACCAAGCCCGGTCCAGCCGCCGGCACCAAGCCCGGTCCAGCCGCCGGCACCAAGCCCGGTCCAGCCGCCGGCACCAAGCCCGGTCCAGCCGCCGGCACCAAGCCCGGTCCAGCCGCCGGCACCAAGCCCGGTCCAGCGGAGACCGTCAAGTCCGGCTGCCCAGCCGCCGTCAAGTCCGGCTGCCCAGCCGCCGTCAAGTCCGGCTGCCCAGCCGCCGTCAAGTCCGGCTGCCCAGCCGCCGTCAAGTCCGGCTGCCCAGCCGCCGTCAAGTCCGGCTGCCCAGCCGCCGTCAAGTCCGGCTGCCCAGCCGCCGTCAAGTCCGGCTGCCCAGCCGCCGTCAAGTCCGGCTGCCCAGCCGCCGTCAAGTCCGGCTGCCCAGCCGCCGTCAAGTCCGGCTGCCCAGCCGCCGTCAGCACCAAGCCCTGTCCAGCCGACGATCCAGTCGGCCTTCCAGCCCTGGTCCAGCCCGGCATTCCAGCCGAGGACTAGCCCTGCAGTCCTGCAGGGGACTAGGACAGTTCCCCCCAGGACTACCCCTGTCAAGCCTCCTGGGGCTCCGCGCCCTGGCGCGTCCCCCAGGGCTGGGACTTCCCCGCCCGGCCCTGCCCCTTCTGGACTTCCTGTGTTTTCTTGTTTGCCCCCGCCCCCCCTCCCATGTCTGTTATTTTTGTTATCTCACCCCAACCCTTTTGTTATCATATCTTGTATGCCCCTTGTCATGTTCACCTTGTCTGTCTGGTTTTTGTCTGTTTCCCAGTCAGTCTTGTCTCGTTAGTTACCCCTTGATGAACACCTGGAGGTGCTCATTAAAGGGGGGGCTTATGTCATGATTCCACTATCATGTCATGTTTATTCTTGTTGTTTGAGTGGAGTCATGGCATAACCTATGGTTTTGTGTGAGATTGAGTGATCTTTCTTGTGTCTTGTCATTGTTCCCTACATCTCGTCCCTCGTCAGCTTTCCCTGAGTGCTAATCCCCAGCACCTGTTGCTCGTTTCGATCCTCTGTTGTTTCCCCTATAAAGAGTCCTCATGTTTCTTTGTCTCGTTGCTCGTGCATTGTATGTGTTTATGCTGTTTGATGTCATGCTCTGTAAGCTGTATGCTGTTCGTGTTCCTGTTCCCCGTATCTAGTAAGTCTTAGTTTAGTGTTTGTATCCCAGTGTTTGTTTGCGTAGTTTAGTTAGTCAGTGTTTCCTGTCAAAGTTTATATTTCTTCCTGTCTGTTTTCCCCCTCGTGGGTTTTGTTTTGCTTGTTTAGTTTTGTTCATGTTTTATGTTTAATAAAACACCCTTGTTACATCAATACCGTCTGTGTCTGCCTGCACTTGGGTTCTCAAGCCATGTCTCACACCGAGATTCATGACAGTTTTATATGACACCTCCTGTTTCAAGCATATAAATATTAGTCCTTAATACAATAAACTTTGGACTCTGATTGAACAAGCACATGGTGTCTGTGTCGAACTTTGTCTTCAGATCTGCAAACTCTGTGTGTTCCGTCGACTAGACTCTTCAACCGTAGAATATTGTTTAGACAAGGGAACATAAGAAGTTACATTCTTTCAAACTGCCTCTGCATTATTTTTTTCTGGAGAGAGTGAGGAGACACAACGCCTTGGGGCATTAAATTCAGGATGCCCTACTTATTCATTACACACTGGGAGAACTTCTAAGAATGAACAGGGGGTGAGGGCAGTTTTATAAAGATAGCATATCTAAAGAGCAGTTTTAAATGGCAAAATTACATTTCCATCTATATACAAACCAATTAATTATTTTTATTGACAAAACTGTTGCTGTTTAGTTAACACTGGCAAATCCATCATGGTGGACAAAATGAGTCACTGATGAAGGTTTAAATATAGGTTAAAATTTTAATCCTAAATTTGTTATACTAGTACAACATAACTCAAATTAAAATAAAGCTAGAATCAAACTCTACATCCTTGTTTCTGCAACCCACCCTTGATTAACAAATCATGAATTTAAACATTCATTTGTATTAATGCCTTCATCTGCAATCGATTTGTTCTTAACTGTTGTAACTAATCTACAATATTGATGCCATACAGGTTTCAATTTAGGCTAAAGTGTCACAAAGTGATGCGCTACTACATCTGTTCAGTCACTGCCATGCAGCTCATGACTGGAACGGCCATGATTGAGGAGGAGCGCAGTAAATTAAATGCATTAAGGGAACACCTGTCACCAGAAGTAGTAAAACGGCTTTACCTGTCATCAATGCTTTATAATCTGATGTTTTCCCCTTGTCCATTCACCAAAGTTATAAGCCTCGCAAAGAAGTGGGTTACAGTGCATTTTCACGGAGTGCCTAAACCCCCCCAGCTGTTATAAAATGCACTGTAACCCACTGCTTTGCAGGGCTTATTGATTGATTTTTAAAACGGTTATTCCATATGCGTAACAAGATTTCATAAAATTAAGTAAATAAAATGATATTTAGGCTATGTAATGCGGTCGGGTATTTTATAATGGCTTAGAACTTGGCACATTAGATGAGAATCGAGGAAAAGAACTGACTGTTTAATAATCGGTTTTAACTCACATTAAGAATTAAAGTAAGCATCAGGGTTACATGTAATTTATGTTTACTGTTAAGTTACACCTGAATCTAGTTACGGCTCAAATGTAACCTGGCTTATTTTTAAACAAGGTTTCAAGTTTGTTGCAACAGAATGATTAAATAAAGCTCATTTAATCAGTATTTAAGCCTAAGCCTTACTGGTGCAACCCAGCCTAATGCCTGCTTCATTTTGTCTGCAGCACACATTCATTTTAGCATCCATATTAACTATGGGGATACTTTGATACATTGGCTTTAGTCTAGCCAAATTTAGCCAATTTTGTGGTTGACGCTCATTGCACAATCTCACCTGAAATGCTTTAATATTGAAGGTCCTTAAAGTGATAGTTCACCCAAAAATGAAAATTCTGTTGTCATTTACTCACCCTCTTGTCATGTCAAAACTGAGTGACTTCCTTTGTTTTGCAAAACACAAAGAACATATTTTGAAGACTGGCACCCATTCACTTGCATTGATTTTTTTTGTCTATACAATAGAAGGGTGCCACTGCTGTTCGGTCACCAACTTTCTTCAAAATATCTTTTTTGCTGTGTGTGGAAGAAAATTATACAGTTTTGAAATGACATGAGGATGAGTAAAAGATGACACAATTTTCACTATTACTTGAAAACATAATTAGTTTTTAGAAATGAACATTATTAGAAATTATTTGTGTTTTCACTATAGGGGTGTTCAGTTAATGTTGTCAAACTTCAAAAGATTGTCAAGTTATGTTTAATAACTGAAAAGACTAAGTTAAGTTACTCCTGTTCCTGAAGGGTCACTGTCCTGCAGAGTTTAGCTTTAACCCCATTCAAACACGCCTGAACCTCTTTATTAAGCCTAAACCTGTCTAGGAACTTGCAGGCAGGTCTGTTGGAGGTGAGTTGGAGTTAACATCTTCAGAGCACTGTCCCTACAGGACAGAGTTTGGACACCCTGACATATAGGCACTGCCCATAACTGGTGACTGATCTGCCTCGGAGTTAGTTGTTCACATTCCACAATGTTTATTTGAACAGGAATGGCATCTGTGTGGTCAACAATCAGAACAAACAGTTTGTGTAGTTTTTTTTTTACTGTAACTAACAATGTGGGTGTCAGTAACAGGTGAGGGTGTCAAATCCTTCTCATATTTTTGTGCAGTTAACTAACTTGGTGTTCTTCCTTGGTGGTCCCCACAGGCTCTCAGGACAGAAAAAGTGTGCTCTACGGATTGAATACGCAATGCCTTTAGTTTTACATTGTGTCTACGTGCTGTGAAAAGTTCTATTTAGTTCAAAATCTTAGGTGTATTTGACTTTCCTCTTTCAGACAAATACAATCAGAGTTCAAATAGCATTTCTGATGGCTCTTCCAAGCTTTACAATGGGAATGAATGGGGGATGAGATTTTGAAGCTCCAAGTGCATCCATCGATCAAAAAGTGCTCCACACAGCTCCATAGGATTATTAAAGAACTTCTGAAGTGAATCAATTGTTTAAGAGAAACATAAATATGAACAACTTTTTAAACCGTAATGTTTCACTTCAGTGCACTATCGACAGATAACAGAAGTTAAACATAATAGTTTGAAAAGTTAATGGAAATTTCTTTAAAATGCATCGATTCATTTCAGATGGCATTTATTTGCCCCATGGAGTCGTGTGGAACAGGTTATATTTTTTGATCGATAAATGCACTTTTTGGAGCTTCAAAATCTCACCCCTCTTTCATTCCCATTATAAGGATTGAAAGAGCCATGATAAAGTGTATAATAACTTTGACGAAGAAACTCATATACACCAAGGAAGTCTTGAGAGTGAGTAAAATATAGGGTTATTTAGATTTTTGTATGAACAATTAGTTTAATTATGCAACACTCCAGCTGCATGTATGCAAAATGTATTACCTTTTTTCTTGTTGTGTTTTGGTGGTTCTGGAGGTTTTGGTGCTGATGGTAGGATGGCTTTGTGTTATGGTTTCTTCATCTGATAAATACATGTTATCAGAATTTTTTTTTTTCTAGAACAAAGAAAAGAGAACAGCATACATGTCATTATGACTTCTGTGATGTAGCAAATACTCTTATAAATAGACAATTCATTGTAAGCTACAAGCTCCCCTTGAGAGATGCAAAAGTCAAACTTCTGTATTTGAAACATGAAGGTAAATGATGACAGTTTACATCTTTTAAACCATTTCTCTGGAGAGTACGTACTTATGAACCCTTTTCCCAAGAAGTTCAGGCTCTGAATTGATGTCAGATGTGTAGCTGGCCTTCTTCCAGTTCTTGGCAACGTTGTCAAAAGATGCTGATACGTGAGATGTAATATGGTTATTTTATGTGCACAAAAACATGAAAACATGTACCATTTCATGTGGTTGTTTAACAATTGGCAAAATTATGTTTCATTTCAAGTAGAAAATGTTCTGCTCCTACCAGACTCATGAAGAATTCTTGCTTTGTGTTGGGTCTTGCTTTTGTGCTTCTAATTTATTAACGACCGTGTGGAAGGGACACTTTTCTGTTCCAACCTGACAATGCCCCTGTGAACAAAGAAGGATTTTAAAAGAAATTCAGTCGATGGGGATGTACATAACTGGTCTGCATAAAGCCCAGAGCTAAACTTAACTGAACAACTTTGGTGTGACTTTATACAGAAAGTTTAACCAAAACACTCAACTTGAGCCAAAATTCAACCCAACATCAATGGCAATAGTAGTCATTTTGGGACCGAAAAAGGCACTTTCGAAACTGTTCAAAATTGTATTTCTGCAGAATTTTGTTTCCATCTCGGTTGCAAACGTTTTGGAAGAACCTTTTTCTGTTCCAAAATGGGTGTACCCCTGTGTACAAGTCATTGAGTGTACATAGCATTGCCATGTTGGAATATAAAAGGGCCCATCTCAAACGGTTGCTAAATTCGAAGCACACAATTCCCTAAAATATCACAATTTGCTGTGGTATTAAGATTTGTACTGATGAAAATGACAATATTAGTTCAATCAAACTCTAACTACAGAAAACAAGCACAGATATAGATTTACTCTTTACGTAAAAGAGGAATTGAAACAAAGCAACAATGATGGGGTACAAGGAAAATTTTGCTCTCTATCTCTTCAAACTTGCAGAAATTGACTGCTGTGGAGAGGTTGTCATCTACGTAGATGCCAAGAGTATGGTAGCGGGTAGTTAAAAAAGGTTTCCAGGTGGTTGAAGGTACTGTAGGCAACATAAATTTCATCCCTGAATGAAATGATGTTCTTCAGCTTAGCAGCTTTACCACTGATGTAAACGAGACTGTTTGACTGATCCAGCTTGAAAGTGTTAGAGCTTGTTCTCAATTCTTTGTATTGTGCTGCTTCATAAAAATGTGCAGTGATAGGACCAGTTGCATGGAGTTTTCTTAACGCGTATGGTCTGGTTTTGTGAGTTTTTGTACAGCAACTTTGCATTTCAGAGAATCTTCTGACTATTTGACTTTGGCACGTTGGTTTCCTCAGAAGTCTTTTCAGAATGTACAGGTGATTCTCATATTTGAAAGCGATGAATTTGTCCAGGATGCCATGCTGTTTTGCATCGTCTGCAAGGTGTACAAGGCAGTGTGCAGTGTAGGACAAGAATTTTGGACCATACAGCTGACCAAAGTAGGTGAGAAATAGAACCAGTATGCCATTGGCATCTTGTGCCATCGTAGGGAAAATAAATACTAAGGGAATCAATGGGAGATAAGATCTGTTTGGTTACTCACATTTTTCCAAATATCTTTCATTGTGTTCACCAGAACAAAGAAATACATGTTTGAAACAAACTGACGGCGAGTAAATTATAACAAAATTTAATTTTTGGGTGAACTAGCCCTTTAAGTATTCTGAATCTATTGTGCAATGTTCAAAATGATCCTTATATAAATGTAAGGTGACTAATGTTTACTAATGTGCTAATGTAACTTTGTTGTACCAATATAGTTGTGTTATTTTGTTGTTATGTGCACCTTATAACTTTCTTAGAGAATTGTTATTTAATGCTTAGTTGAAGTGTGGGAAACTTTTAAGTGTGTTTGTGACCGTAATAAATCCTAGACGTAATTTCGATTAATCTCTAGTACAATAGGTGGCGGCATGCATATGTTGTGCTGCCCTCCAATAAACCGCAGGAGAACAAGAATTATATCCAGCGAGCACCGCTTGCTATAACATGCTCACAGTCTGGTTTGCTGATATCTCGTGAGGACTGTGGATTAACAGCCTTTAAAAGGGAAGAGTTTTAGTCATTTAGATGTTAAAATGTGTTTCATAAATGCAGGTGTTTGTTTTATTTTATTTAGCAATCAACAGACTGTGTGTGACGAGCTTGAAATGTAACTTATCTTGCGCTTCAAATCTAACTTCGTTCGCGCATTTCTCTCGCACTTGAAATCTATTAGCTTGCGCACAGCGCACTATAAACCAAAGGGTAATATATTTAAACATTTTCCCACCACAAATGCAGCTTTGTTTTCCCATTTTTTACCCAGATGGACATGCGACCTACAAAACACCAAATATCACCAATCTACGTTATTCACGTTTTACAACTATTTTCCCGGTAAAGAGTTGATGTGTTTTTTCAGATGAAGTGTGCAGAAAGACGTTGAAGAGTTTGAGGGACACATATTTAAAGGAGAGGAGAAAGGAGACAGGTAATAGGAGTGGGTCAGCAGCAGGGGAAAAAGTGGAAGTACTTGCGGCCTAGGAAGTCTTTCCTAGGCCGCTTTGTCTCCCTAGACAAGCAGGAATATGCAGAGGAGGGATGAGGAGAATCAGGTGAACAGGCAGCAAGGTATGACCAGCCAGAGGACCAGGGCAAGGCAGCAGTAGGTGTGTTGACTAGTGAATCAAAACAACAGGGCAGATATGATGAAAAGTCTAAATTAATTAGTTTGTACAGGAGTGATGTGCAATGTGTGTAATGTCGTATTAATATTTAAAATTGTCATGATAGAGCCGACTGGTTCTTTTGATGGCAGTGAGCCTGGGTCCCCTCTGTCAGAACCTGCTGTTGCTTCCCCTGCTGGCCCTTCATCATCTGCTGCTGTACCCAGAGGTGTGTACAGGCAATGATGACCATGCTTACATGCATATTATATTATATTTACAGTAACCACTAATAACCTCTCACAACACTGACGGTTTGTGAATGAGTTTAATCCTTTTCTGCCTTCTCATTGTATAACATGTGTTATCATTTGATACAACACCACCAAGAAGAAGAGCTCAGAGAACGCCTTTGGAGCAGCCATCAGAGGTGGAGCAGCAGCTCCCAGAAGCACTCCGGACCCGTCGTGTAGCCCCACTCACTCACATTACAATACACCAATCAATCCCATCAGTAAAGCTGATGGAACGAGTTGGCTTTTGACACAAGACTTTATGGCCATTTATTCATTAATAATTCCTCTGGCACCGATTGTGCCTGATGTGCTAACTATTCTGAATGCGATACCACACAATCACACCCACTTCACGGTGGTGGATTTGTGTGCAGCCTTCTTCTCTATCCCCGTCAATCCAGATACTCAGCCATTGTTTTCATTTACATTTAAAGGTGCGCAGCTGACCTTGAAACGCCTTCCTCAGGGTTTTATTGATAGCCCTGCCGTCTTCTCCGCTGCAGTGAAACGTGTTTTGGAGATAATAACTGATCTGCCATCTACAGTATACCGATGACATTTTAATCTCCACTGAAACTGAGTCTGACTGTTTGCAGGCCTCAATTGTGGTTTGCAATGTGCTTGCGAGCGCTGGATTTAAGGCCTTAAATGACAAACTGCAGTCGGTAAAACCCAAAGTCCATTACCTGGGCCACACCATTTCACAGGGCCTGAAGGCCATTTCAGCTGAGAGGGTGCAGCTGATAACTCAACTCAACTTTATTTATATAGCGCTTTTTACAATTTTCATTGTTACAAAGCAGCTGTACATGAGACACATTTAATACAAGTATGAATTCTAAAGCAGCCCCCCCGGCCAGGCAGATGGTGGTGAGGAACCCAAAACTCCCATTGAGAAAAAAACCCTCAGGGGAACCCAGGCCCAACCAGGGGATTCCAGTTCCCCTCTGGCAAAAGCTGCTGCCTCTGCACAAGCTCAACAGTGCTTGCACAACAAGGCTTAATAAAAATATAAAAATTAAGGATTTAAGATTATCATTAAAAATCTAATAGCATTTGAAATGTTGTAGGAAAAACAAAGTTGTCGCGTCCTTTATCCAGCTCTATCCTCTTAGCTCTTGTCAGGTCACCGCTTCCCATTCTCAGCTCTGCCATCAGGTCTGGGCATGAACTGCATCCTGCGGTAACCTTGGAACAAAGAGACAAGACTGGCTGAGAGTAGAGTACTGTTCTGCACTCTTTGATGCAACAAGTACATAATTTGTTGTTGTATGTTTTCCTGGTTCCGGTTGATCTAAATAATGCAGCCTAAATCCTCTGAGGAATAATATTATGAAGGTGTAGTGTGTGCAAGATTAAAAAGATGAGTCTTTAGTCTAGATTTAAACTGACAGAGTGTGTCTGCTTCCCGGACCGTGCAGGGAAGAATATTCCAAAGTTTAGGCGCTAGATAAGAAAAGGAGAGAGTACTGTCGAATACAACGGCAAGATTCTTAGCTGATGACGAGGATTTTATGGAGCATCCGTCAATCGTTAAGCAGTATTCTTGGTTGTTACGCATAGCAGTTTTCGGTCCAGTAAGTAACACTTCTGTTTTTTCCGAGTTTAGTAGTAAAAAATTGTTACTCATCCACATTTTTAAGTCAACTATGCAATCCTTTATTCGATGAAACAGTTGGGTTTCATGAGGCATCAAGGAAATATAAAGTTGAGTATCATCAGCATAACAGTGAAAGCTAATTCCGTGTCACTTTATTATATCTCATAGAGGTAGCATGTATAATGCGAAGAGCAGGGGTCCCAAGACTGAGCCCTGTGGTACACCGTACTGGACTTGTGATTTGCGGGACACCTCATTGTTTATTGCTACAAATTGAAAACGGTCGGATAAATAAGACTTAAACCATTTCAATGCTATTCCGTTAATGCCGACGTAATTTTCGAGTCTATGTAGAAGTATGCTGTGGTCAATGTAGTCAAATGCAGCACTGAGGTCTAGCAGCACCAATAACGAAATACAGCCACGGTCAGACGCTAAAAGCAGATCATTTGTAACTCTGATCAAAGCAGTCTCTGTACTGTGACATGCTCGAAATCCAGACTGGAATTCATCATTAATTAATTGAGTTGAAACTACTTTTTCCAGAACTTTAGATATAAAAGGTAAATTCGATATAGGCCTGTAATTCCCTAGTTCTTTAGGGTCGAGTTTGGTTTTTTTTAAAAGAGGCCTTATAACAGCCACCTTAAATGCTTTAGGCACATGTCCTAATGTCAGAGATGAGTTAATAATACTAAGAAGAGGATCTATAATTTCTGGGAGCATTTCTTTCAGTAGTTTTGTAGGTATAGGGTCTAGCATGCATGTTGTTGATTTAGATGATCTAATGATTTTAGACAGTTCATCGTGATCTACTGATAGAAATAATTGCAATTTCTCCTTAGGGGTGCTGTAGTTAGTATGTTCAGCGGATTTTACTACAGGTTGCATTGTTATAATTTTTTCTCTTATATCTTGGATTTTACTTGTGAAGTAGTTCATAAATTCATCACTGTTATGCTGATAATCAGAATCTGACGTCGATAACAACTTATTTTTTGTTTATTTAGCCACGGTGTTAAATAAGAACCTAGGGTTGTGATGGTTTTCCTCTATTAGTGTTGAAAAGTAGGTGGATCTAGACGTTTTTATGGCATTCCTGTAATTTCGAGTACTATCCTTCCATGCTATACGAAATACCTCTAAATTAGTTTTCTTAAAGTTGCGCTCCATTTTACGGGATGCTTTTTTTAGAGTCTGAGTGTGTTCATTATACCACGGTGTTGGGCTGCTATTTTTAATTTTCTTTAATCGCAGAGGAGCAACTGTGTCTAATATTTCCGAGAAAGTAGAGTTAAAATTTTCAATAGTAGTGTCAAAATCGTCAACGTTATTACTCATGCTAGATATTTTAGACAATTCAGGCAGATTATCGAGGAACGCATCTTTGGTAGTTGAAGTTAATCGTTCCACCATATTTGTAACAAGGAGTGTGATTTGCAGCCGTAGGCCATTGAACATAATATCAGATAATGATCCAAAATATCTTCACTCTGCTGAACGATTTTAACATCGTCCACATTTATACCATAAGAAAGTATTAAATCTAAAGTATGATTACGAAGGTGAGTGGGTCCTGACACATGTTGACTAACGCCCATGGAGTTAAGAGTGTCTTTGAAAGCCAGTCCCAAGGCATCTGTATCATTGTCTACATGGATATTAAAGTCACCGACGACAAGGACTCTATCTGCGACCAGTACTAGTTCTGATAAGAACCCACCAAAATCTTTAATAAAATCTGTGTGGTGCCCTGGAGGCCTATATACAATAGCTAGAATAAATTTAAAAAATGTTTTGTCCTTAGTATTAGGTGTCGATACGTGAAGTAACATGACTTCAAAAGAATTGTATTTAAAATTAGACTTCTGAGAGGTAATAAAAGAATTCTTGTAAAGTGCAGCGACACCTCCCCCTCTACCTTTTAGACGAGGCTCGTGTTTATAGTAATAATCATGGGGTACGGATTCATTTAGAGTAATATAATCATCTGGCTTTAGCCATGTTTCTGTCAAACAAAGCATGTCTATTTTATGATCGGTTATCAAATCGTTAACAAAAAGTGCTTTATTTGAGAGAGATCTAATATTAAGCAATCCGAGTCGTAACAGTTGATTATCTGTATTTTGTTCATGTTTGATTTGTTTAACGTTTATTAAATTACTTTCAAGAGGTTTACGCAATATTTTATGTTTGCTAATCCGGGGGACAGACACAGTCTCTATTTTATGTTGTTTGTAAAAAGGGATTATTACATGTTGTATATTTTGTGTATTCTGTAACGCGAGACGGCAAGCAGTTGGTTAAGCCATTCTGTCTCCTTCCTGACCTGGGCCCTAGGTAGTCAGACTTTAGCATTATTAAGACTGTGTGCCAAATTTCTAGAGAGGAGGGAAACCCCATCCCAGGAGGGATGGAGACCATCTCGTTTCAACAGGTCAGGTCTGCCCTCAAAACTCTTCCAGTTATTTATAAAATCTATATTATTCTGCAGGCACCACTCAGACAACCAGCCATTTAGTGATGATAATCTGCTATAAATCTCATCACCACGGTAAGCAGTAAGGGGGCCAGAGAATATTACAGTGTCTGACATCGTTTTTGCGAGCTCACACACCTCTTTAATATTATCTTTAGTGATCTCCGATTGACGGAGTCTAACATCATTTGTGCCGACATGAATAACAATCTTACTGTATTTACGATTAGCCTTAGCCAGCACATTTAAATTTGACTTGATGCCAGGCGCTCTGGCTCCCGGTAAACATTTGACTATGGTGGCTGGTGTCTCTATATTAACGTTCCGGACAATAGAATCACCGATCACTAGGGCACTTTCAGCAGGTTTCTCAGTCGGTGCGTCACTGAGCGGGGCAAACCTGTTCGAGACTTTAATCGGAACGGTTGAGTGATGTTTTGTCCTGCGACTATGCCGTCTCACCGTCACAAAGTTTCCCAGCTGCAGGGGATTTTCAACCGGAACCGAGCTGTGTGCGCTAACATTGCTCGCATCCGAAGTGTTTTCTACAGTCCTAACACTCTTACTATCCTCAAATAAAGATTGGATGCGGGACTCTAATTCTAAGATCTTCTCCGTCAGCCTAACTACTTCCCTGCATTTATCACATGTAAAACCCTCGCCGCTGACAGAGAAGGCTAAACTAAACATATGACATGAGGTGCAAGTAACAACAATAGGAATAGAAGCCATAACTCACCGGGTATGAAGTGCAATCCTAACTTACCAAGGTTGCTTGATGAGTCTTAGTATATACACTTAAAAAGAGAAACAGCTAGCACACAAGACAAATGGGGGGAGATGATATTCCACAATGTAAACAGAAGACAAGCTAACACGCTAATATGTTAGCGGCGTTACGCTTCAATTAATATAGATTTAGAAAATAAAGTTATAAATAATTCGGCAATGACAATGATAGGTAACTATAGTAAAATACACTAATATTTAGACCAGGAACAAATGTGATGTGAAGCAAGTGTCAGAGGATACAAACTAGCCGCCGGCAGCGATGCAATCAGGTGTGCAACAGGTGTCTCTCGATAAAGACTATGCGAACTCCTGAAAATGTGACACAGCTGCAAAGTTTTTTGGGATTGGTGAACTATTGCCGTGCATGGATACCTGACTGTGCGTATCATGACAAAAATCTACGATGTCTCGTTCAACATGGCATGGGTCCAAGAGACTCATTGAAGTGGATTTCTGAAGCGGAAGAACATTTTAATGCATTGAAGATTGCTATCACGTGCGCTTCTGCTTTGGGGCTACCAGATTATTCAAAGCCGTTTCACTTGAATGCGGGAGAGGCTATGGGTGTCGAAATGGCCGTTTTGACCCAAGAGCATAGTGGGAAACCACGTCCTGTCTCCTATTTGTCCAGACATTTAGACCCAATAGTCCATGGAATGCCTGCATGTCTTTGTGCAGTGGCTGCGGCGGCAGAGATGGTGAGAATGGCTGAGAAAATTGTTTTATCACATCCTTTTTTTTATACACCACTCATCAGGTGGGTTTTTTTTGCACAATTTGAGGACACAGCACATGAGGGCCCAGAGAAGGTCTGGCTATGAAGCAACACTGTTGGCCACAGAAAATTTTAACCATTAAGGCCACTTCGGTTTCTAGCCCAGCAATTCAGTCACTGTTTGGCTTATCCACATTGATAACTGAAACTGTATTCATGATTGCATGAATGAGATTGAGCGCTCCACTGCGGCCAGGGTCGATCTGAAAGATACGCCCCTGGATGGGGGGGAGCATTTATATATAGATGGCTCATCTTCAAGACCATCTGATGGAGTGTATCTGTGTGGATATGCCATTGTGACACAGGAGGGTGGGAGGGTGGAGGCATACCGCCTGAACCATAACTCAGCACAGGCTGCAGAAATAATTGCATTATCAAGAGCCTGCGAGATAACAAAAGGCAAAAGAGCTACCATTTATACGGATAGCAAATATGCGTATGGGGTCGTTCAAGACTTCGCCCAGACTTGGGCTAGACGAAATTTTCAGACATCTGAGGGCAAACCAATATCACATGCAGAGTTGGTGGGAGATTTATTACTCGCTGTAATGTTGCCATCTGAACTAGCTGTGGTGAAGGTCAGGGGACATGTTTCAGGAGATGAAACAGACGCTGTTGGCAACAGAAATGCTGATGAAATGGCCAAATGGGCCGCGGAACATGCTGAGATTTCTCCATATCAGAGAGCGGAGAGTAGTGACATAGAAACAATGATGTTTGCACATGTATCATGCCTTCCTGTCATAGATTTGAAAATTTTGCAAAGTCAACCCACACAGGGAGACGTGAAACATTGTGCAGAAAATGGATGCGCACCAGATGCTTACATTTTGATAAGAGCTTTCCTGTAGCTCAGTGGTAAAAGCATTGCGTTAACAACACAAGGTTGTGGGTTCAATCCCAGGGGGTTGCAAATACCTATGTAAAATGTATAGGATAAAGCAATGTAAGTCGCTTTGGAAAAAGGGGCTGCCTAAATGTAAATGTAAATGTAGATAAAAATGGTAGAATCGCATTACCAAAGCTGTCCTTGGTAATATTGATAAGACATTACCATGGTATTTTGCACAACAGCGCGTCTAAAGTTACACAGATGATTAATCGCCTGTATTGTATACAGGTTACAGCAATAATGGTCAAACTAATGGTATTCTCGTGTATGCCAGCGGTCGGAAATCTAAAATACATATTAACTATTGTCGATAGGTTTTCAAAATGGCCTGAAGTATTTGCACACGCGAAGGAGGACGCTAAAACTGTTGTACTATAATATACCCTACCACCCGCAGTCGTTGGGGGTGGTGGAACGAACGCACCGAACAATCAAAGATAAGATCACGAAAGCCTGTATGGAAACATGCAGGAAATGGCCAGATGTGCTACCTGCCGTATTGGCAGAAATGAGAATGACCCCATCCTCAACGACAAAATACTTACCATTTGAAATTTTGATGGGTAGACCTTTCCCGACCCCTTGGGTCAAAGGTCGCGCAGGCGTTTCTTCCCTAGGAGACATGGAGGTGATCCTGGATGACCACGTGATTTCCCTTATTGATAAACTGAATTCTGTGTGTGCTGATGTTTCTCTTTCTCTCCCTATTCCGTTAGATAAGCCCACCCATAATTTCGTTCCAGCCCAACAGGTGCTGATTCGGAGTCTGAAACCAGTCACCGTGGGGGAACCGGATATCTTGTGCCAGCTGTAGTTATCGCTGTAACTAGAACTGGAGTGCTAATGGATCATCAACCGCAGTGGATTCACGCATCCAGGCTGAAGCATCTGCAAACATCCGCATCACCAATTGACATTGTAGGGCCTTAAAAGCCTGCCCAAAGTGTGTGACAGGGCACTGGTGAGAGGGCTTTTGCCAGACAGAAGATCCTTGCTCTAGTAGTGGGCAAGGGGGCCATCTGTCGGCTGAACATAGGGCCTGGGCAAATTTTGTCCTATTTAAAGTTTCCCGATCACCTCTGAAGGTTCCCCTGTTACACTTTTGGGTCCAAATTGCCCAATATGTCAATCATATGTTTGGTATTGATACTAGCCGGTGCACAAGCAAATAAATTATTAGTTGAGGATGATTCATGGTTGGACCATGACGATCCTGTCAGGGATTGGGAAAGGTAGAACCCAAGTGCAGGCAGACACAGACGGTGGTGAAGGGGTTAACAGGTTTATTATAACAATAAACAAGACTAAACAAACGGAAAAACAAAGGCCCACGATGGGGTAAAACAGAACAGGATACAATAACTACAAAAGGTACACAGGAACTGGACTAACTACACTTAAACCAAAATACAATAATTATCAGGACTTACAATGAACTAACACTCAACTACACTTACTTGACACGGAGTAACAAGAACAAGAGCAACATCAACAGCGACAGGAACATCAAACAGCATAACACATACAATGCACGAGCAACGAGACAAAGAAACATGAGGACTCTTTATAGGGGAAACAACAGAGGATCGAAACGAGCAACAGGTGCTGGGGATTAGCACTCAGGGAAAGCTGACGAGGGACGAGATGTAGGGAACAATGACAAGACACGAGAAAGATCACTCAATCTCACACAAAACCATAGGTTATGCCATGACTCCACTCAAACAACAAGAATAAACATGACATGATAGTGGAATCATGACATAAGCCCCCCCTTTAATGAGCACCTCCAGGTGCCGGGCTTGACTCGGGCGGCTGGGCAGCGCTCTCTGACGGCGGCTGGGCAGCGCTCTCTGACGGCGGCTGGGCAGCGCTCTCTGACGGCGGCTGGGCAGCGCTCTCTGACGGCGGCTGGGCAGCGCTCTCTGACGGCGGCTGGGCAGCGCTCTCTGACGGCGGCTGGGCAGCGCTCTCTGACGGCGGCTGGGCAGCGCTCTCTGACGGCGGCTGGGCAGCGCTCTCTGACGGCGGCTGGGCAGCGCTCTCTGACGGCGGCTGGGCAGCGCTCTCTGACGGCGGCTGGGCAGCGCTCTCTGACGGCGGCTGGGCAGCGCTCTCTGACGGCGGCTGGGCAGCGCTCTCTGACGGCGGCTGGGCAGCGCTCTCTGACGGCGGCTGGGCAGCGCTCTCTGACGGCGGCTGGGCAGCGCTCTCTGACGGCGGCTGGGCAGCGCTCTCTGACGGCGGCTGGGCAGCGCTCTCTGACGGCGGCTGGGCAGCGCTCTCTGACGGCGGCTGGGCAGCGCTCTCTGACGGCGGCTGGGCAGCGCTCTCTGACGGCGGCTGGGCAGCGCTCTCTGACGGCGGCTGGGCAGCGCTCTCTGACGGCGGCTGGGCAGCGCTCTCTGACGGCGGCTGGGCAGCGCTCTCTGACGGCGGCTGGGCAGCGCTCTCTGACGGCGGCTGGGCAGCGCTCTCTGACGGCGGCTGGGCAGCGCTCTCTGACGGCGGCTGGGCAGCGCTCTCTGACGGCGGCTGGGCAGCGCTCTCTGACGGCGGCTGGGCAGCGCTCTCTGACGGCGGCTGGGCAGCGCTCTCTGACGGCGGCTGGGCAGCGCTCTCTGACGGCGGCTGGGCAGCGCTCTCTGACGGCGGCTGGGCAGCGCTCTCTGACGGCGGCTGGGCAGCGCTCTCTGACGGCGGCTGGGCAGCGCTCTCTGACGGCGGCTGGGCAGCGCTCTCTGACGGCGGCTGGGCAGCGCTCTCTGACGGCGGCTGGGCAGCGCTCTCTGACGGCGGCTGGGCAGCGCTCTCTGACGGCGGCTGGGCAGCGCTCTCTGACGGCGGCTGGGCAGCGCTCTCTGACGGCGGCTGGGCAGCGCTCTCTGACGGCGGCTGGGCAGCGCTCTCTGACGGCGGCTGGGCAGCGCTCTCTGACGGCGGCTGGGCAGCGCTCTCTGACGGCGGCTGGGCAGCGCTCTCTGACGGCGGCTGGGCAGCGCTCTCTGACGGCGGCTGGGCAGCGCTCTCTGACGGCGGCTGGGCAGCGCTCTCTGACGGCGGCTGGGCAGCGCTCTCTGACGGCGGCTGGGCAGCGCTCTCTGACGGCGGCTGGGCAGCGCTCTCTGACGGCGGCTGGGCAGCGCTCTCTGACGGCGGCTGGGCAGCGCTCTCTGACGGCGGCTGGGCAGCGCTCTCTGACGGCGGCTGGGCAGCGCTCTCTGACGGCGGCTGGGCAGCGCTCTCTGACGGCGGCTGGGCAGCGCTCTCTGACGGCGGCTGGGCAGCGCTCTCTGACGGCGGCTGGGCAGCGCTCTCTGACGGCGGCTGGGCAGCGCTCTCTGACGGCGGCTGGGCAGCGCTCTCTGACGGCGGCTGGGCAGCGCTCTCTGACGGCGGCTGGGCAGCGCTCTCTGACGGCGGCTGGGCAGCGCTCTCTGACGGCGGCTGGGCAGCGCTCTCTGACGGCGGCTGGGCAGCGCTCTCTGACGGCGGCTGGGCAGCGCTCTCTGACGGCGGCTGGGCAGCGCTCTCTGACGGCGGCTGGGCAGCGCTCTCTGACGGCGGCTGGGCAGCGCTCTCTGACGGCGGCTGGGCAGCGCTCTCTGACGGCGGCTGGGCAGCGCTCTCTGACGGCGGCTGGGCAGCGCTCTCTGACGGCGGCTGGGCAGCGCTCTCTGACGGCGGCTGGGCAGCGCTCTCTGACGGCGGCTGGGCAGCGCTCTCTGACGGCGGCTGGGCAGCGCTCTCTGACGGCGGCTGGGCAGCGCTCTCTGACGGCGGCTGGGCAGCGCTCTCTGACGGCGGCTGGGCAGCGCTCTCTGACGGCGGCTGGGCAGCGCTCTCTGACGGCGGCTGGGCAGCGCTCTCTGACGGCGGCTGGGCAGCGCTCTCTGACGGCGGCTGGGCAGCGCTCTCTGACGGCGGCTGGGCAGCGCTCTCTGACGGCGGCTGGGCAGCGCTCTCTGACGGCGGCTGGGCAGCGCTCTCTGACGGCGGCTGGGCAGCGCTCTCTGACGGCGGCTGGGCAGCGCTCTCTGACGGCGGCTGGGCAGCGCTCTCTGACGGCGGCTGGGCAGCGCTCTCTGACGGCGGCTGGGCAGCGCTCTCTGACGGCGGCTGGGCAGCGCTCTCTGACGGCGGCTGGGCAGCGCTCTCTGACGGCGGCTGGGCAGCGCTCTCTGACGGCGGCTGGGCAGCGCTCTCTGACGGCGGCTGGGCAGCGCTCTCTGACGGCGGCTGGGCAGCGCTCTCTGACGGCGGCTGGGCAGCGCTCTCTGACGGCGGCTGGGCAGCGCTCTCTGACGGCGGCTGGGCAGCGCTCTCTGACGGCGGCTGGGCAGCGACCTCCGGCGGCTGCTGGGCCGGGCTCGGTGCCGGACGGACCGTCACCCTCCCACAGCGCCCCCCCAAAAAATATTTGGGGTTTGACACCACAGGACTCGGGACCACAGGACTCGGGACCACAGGACTCGGGACCACAGGACTCGGGACCACAGGACTCGGGACCACAGGACTCGGGACCACAGGACTCGGGACCACAGGACTCGGGACCACAGGACTCGGGACCACAGGACTCGGGACCACAGGACTCGGGACCACAGGACTCGGGACCACAGGACTCGGGACCACAGGACTCGGGACCACAGGACTCGGGACCACAGGACTCGGGACCACAGGACTCGGGACCACAGGACTCGGGAAGGAGGTTTCCCGCGACGTCGTCCTCGAGTCTCTAGCCACCCACTTATCTCGGACTCCACCAGAAGAACCGGCGGCCATGGAGCTCGAGCCAGAGGGTACTGAGTCCCCCAGGGCAGCGGCGGCCAGGACGAGACCCTCCGCAGCGCTCGACCGTGGGGTGAAAGTCCCATGTGGAACCTCACCCCCGGGATCGCTCCGGTTGGTCACGTACCTGACCATGTCCGCTAACCCTAAGGGAGCCAGCAGCCTCTTCTCCGACGGTGTGAGGCGCCGGGTGAGGCAGCAGTTGAAGATCGTCTTCAACTCCGCCTCACCAAACTCAGTCGCCTCTGCCACCGCCGAGAATGCCCTGGCGAACTCCCGGTCACCGTAACTCCCCTGGCGGAATCCAAGCAGCAAGTGGGCTTGGCGAGACCGCAAGGACGACGTCGTACCGTCCATGCTGCCTACTGGGTTCGATTTAGGCTCGTGCATTCTGTCAGGGATTGGGAAAGGTAGAACCCAAGTGCAGGCAGACACAGACGGTGGTGAAGGGGTTAACAGGTTTATTATAACAATAAACAAGACTAAACAAACGGAAAAACAAAGGCCCACGATGGGGTAAAACAGAACAGGATACAATAACTACAAAAGGTACACAGGAACTGGACTAACTACACTTAAACCAAAATACAATAATTATCAGGACTTACAATGAACTAACACTCAACTACACTTACTTGACACGGAGTAACAAGAACAAGAGCAACATCGACAGCGACAGGAACATCAAACAGCATAACACATACAATGCACGAGCAACGAGACAAAGAAACATGAGGACTCTTTATAGGGGAAACAACAGAGGATCGAAACGAGCAACAGGTGCTGGGGATTAGCACTCAGGGAAAGCTGACGAGGGACGAGATGTAGGGAACAATGACAAGACACGAGAAAGATCACTCAATCTCACACAAAACCATAGGTTATGCCATGACTCCACTCAAACAACAAGAATAAACATGACATGATAGTGGAATCATGACAGATCCACCGCATTCATATGCCACAAACATGTGGTGGAGATTGGCTAATTACAGACAAGTAAATTAAAGTGAAGACAAGTGACATGAAAGGTAATTGTTATGTATGTACTCTATTACCACATAGTTCCCACTCTACTAGACTTGATGTAAAGGTGCCGAAGTTAGAATATTATGTAGATTGTGTATTGTCAGCAGTTACTCTGCTTCTAGACGTACAGAAATGGTGCTCTCCAGTACATTGTTCCAATCCTGAAAATTGTACAGATAAGTTAATCATGAGTATGGATACTGTCCCGCAAGTTGTATCTCCTATGGGGACAGTAATATCTGTGCCAAAGGGACTATGGTGTGTAGAGAGAAAGACAGAGGGAGAAAATGATCTAGGACAGATCCCATTGTCACACTGTAAGGAAGTGAGGAATACCTCAACGGCTGGAGGATGCTGTGTAAATTGTCTATTAGCATACATGAATGAATATCCACAGATGAATAAAATTAAATGTAAAACCCAAGATGGGTTAGGATAGGGTATGATGAACACACAGCTAACTTGGAGACGAGCTAATTCCACAGGAAAAAATTATTGCATGGAATATTGTAGGCCAAATATTCACAGCCACCCGCTCCGTACCTTCACACAAAGGCACAAGAATATCAGCCGATTGGTGGTGGTTGTGTGGACATAGAGTGTATACAGCATTGCCAAGAAATTGGACAGGAAGGTGTGCTTTGGTAGAACCAGCAAAAACAATAATAATAGTTGGAAGTCAACCAAAATTAAGCAGAATGAAAAGAGAGTTGGCTGATAGAGGTATAACACCAGCCAGTTCTAGATCAAACCCAGTGCCTACAGAGCATAGTCTATGGGCTTGATGGGAAAATTTTTGGGAATCAATTTTTCCAGGTGTTGGGGTATCTGGTTTACAAATTGAGGTTGAAATTACCAGATATGAATTCTTGATATGAATTCCAGTGGTAGTATTCATAAATTTAATCACATAAAAGAAGAAATGAGAGATTTGAGATTAATGACATTACAAAATAGACTGGTACTAGACCAGCTAACAGCCTCTCAATGAGGTGTATGTGTTATTGTTGGCGATATTTGTTGTACTTTTGATCCAGATAATGTTGCAGATGGACATTTGATAGACCAAGTTATTAAAAACATCACAAGAGCAGTTGCTGAGATGACCAGTCGAGAGAGAAATGGAGATGAATGGGACTGGAGTTTGAGTTTTTCCAGCCTTTTCAGTAAAATCGAACATTGACTGATTTTAATTGTTATAATTTTTTCATGCATTCTGGTTTTGCTTTGCTTATGGCCCTGTATTATGGCTATGATTCGCCGTGCATTAAAATCATCTATATGTGTGATTATGAATGGTTACCATGTTGCTCAGGCAAGACCAGGGGATAAGATGACAACGAATCCGGATGTAATGTAAAAAACAGAGATAAACAAATCTGCTCCGACCGGACGTGGTCCTTAGATTATTAATTTTCTTTATTATTTAGCATTTTTACTTTAACTGTTTAGCATGGATGCAGAAACAGTATTGGTAAATCAAAAATGAATAAATGCAAACAAATGAATTGTGAAGTTGGTAAGCTCACTGAATACATTCCTGGATAGATAGTTGGAGGACAGGTTTCCCTCTGGCTATATGGGGGGATTCTTTCTATGCTAAACATTCTTTGTCTTATCTGCTATACCTTATTTGGTCATTCTGTGACCCCTGGACATTTGAAACCATCCAGAGGTTTTTTGGTACGTATATAAAGGCTTGTAGATTCTAAAATAAATGAGTTCAAAAGCTGGATGACTTTGTGTCTAGTTCTTGTGCTCCCAGATCTGCAGAAGAATTCTCTCACAACATCCAACCTATTTCTGATTTGATTTTAAGTGTAATCCAAAACACAGAAAGAAACTTAGTGTTCGAAAGGAACCAGAAGTTTAACAGAACCCCTCCTCTGTCTAACATTAATTTGCGCACTGCCATTTCCATGTAAAGCCGAGCCTGGAGTCTCCAGTGTGTGCAAAGCAATGTCAGCAGTGGGATTCGAACCCACGCCTCCAGAGGAGACCGTTCAATGGCGCACGGGCCAATAACGTTCTGCCAGGAGTGCAATTCCCAGATAGAGGGGACCTTTCCTCCACACTTTTCGACACTTCACTCTTCGATTTGATGCCTATAAACCATGAGGTCTCCTTTATTCATTTTTTTCAAGAATTGTATATATTAAACCAATTGCATTAATGATCAGCCTGTTAAGAGCATTTCCTAATGAACACTGTTTTAATTGGGAAGATAATTTAGAATCTGTTCTGTTATAAATGGCAGGGAACGGATGCATTTTTAGTAGCTTTTTCAGTAATTTGCTCGCGATGAATCCATTTAAATTGTTACACTTTGTTTGTATGTTCAGTAGATTTTACTTCAAAAAAAGAACATTGACCGTTTTAATTGAACAGCCCTGATTTATGTAAGGGAAGTTAGGTAAACGGTGGACAAAACCCCATTCATATTGATTGCCATTGGACGACTAGGGTTGCGAAGGGATCGTATGCCTCATTTGAACGACCAATTCGCGCACTTTGCGATGGCAAGTGGCACTTTTTCCCTTATCGTAGTTTAGGGTCAATTTTCCGTCAAAGGCATCGTGCGGACACCACAAGGGGTGGTAAAGTACTGCGAAATGTACCATTATGCCGCGAAAAGCCTAAACATCCCCCTAACTGCCTAATCTTCATCACTGCGTCCAAAAGGTGCCTTTTGCGTCCCCTAACAGCCTAACTCTACAGCAGTCTTCCTCACCGTCCATTGCGCACCTAGAGTTGGTAGTTTGACACCCCTTGCTGCCTATTGATGGCGCTTGGCCGCAAAACGCCTAAACATCCCCCTAACTGCCTAATCTTCATCATTATGTCCAAAAGGTGCCTTTCGCGTCCCCTAACCAACTAACTCTACCACAGTCTTCCTCTCGTCCGTTGCGCACCTAGAGTTGGCAGTTTGACGCCCCTTGCTGCCTATTGATGGCGCAACACCGCGAAAGTGCCGAAACGCGCCCTCGTGGGGTATCTGACAAAAAGTCGTCGGATATGCACGCCGACCGCGCCAGGCGTGCGCGGGCACTCAGAGGTCCAAGCGAGCTATCGAGATGTACGAAAAATAATGAAAAATATGTAACTTCGCGTCTCGACCTAGCTCCCTGGGTATGTCGTCGAGAGCCACGTGGCGCAACTTTCTGTTAGGTTTCAGGCTCCTGGGGCCTGCGTGGGCCGTACGGTAGCCTCTGACACGCGCAACCTATCTCATTCATTTTCATAGGCTCATGATGGACACTGCCGCAGAATGGTCCGATTGGCCTAATTTTCACGTATGTGGACCGTCACAGGCCCCCGGGTCGGGTCTTGGAGTTCCGCGGCCCTCCGACCTATTTGACCGCTCGGTTTGCCAGAAAAGACACCGACAGCCTACAAATAGGCTACTAATGTACGCTCAAGAATACAGGGGTCAAAAGGTCACAGGGCCTCGATGTCCGTCAAGGTATACGATGGGGGTCCCAAGAACCTTGACAGCGAGTGTGGTCATTCTAGGTCACTTCTAGGTGCCATTTTTGTGGAAAACGATTCAACCTCACTCTGGTTCATTTTGCCGATGAAATAGCCTCTTTGTGTCTTTCAGTCAAAGAAGCTTGATTGAGAGATTTATGTGAATCACACTAAAAATGTTTGCTTTGGCTCTAGAAAGCCCCTCTTTTGGTATGTGAAACAGGGGCCTACAGACTACCAGAACATAATTTTGGGGGCCTCTAGAGACCCCTTGGGCCCTACGGGGGCCGCTGACACTCGTAACCTATCCCATTCATTTTCATAGGCTCATGATGGACACTGCCGCAGAATGGTCCAATTGGCCTAATTTTCACGTATGTGGACCGTCACAGGCCCCCGGGTCGGGTCTTGGAGTTCCGCGGCCCTCCGACCTATTTGACCGCTCGGTTTGCCAGAAAAGACACCGACAGCCTACAAATAGGCTACTAATGTACGCTCAAGAATACAGGGGTCAAAAGGTCACAGGGCCTCGATGTCCGTCAAGGTATACGATGGGGGTCCCAAGAACCTTGACAGCGAGTGTGGTCATTCTAGGTCACTTCTAGGTGCCATTTTTGTGAAAAAAAGATTCAACCTCACTCTGGTTCATTTTGCCAATGAAATAGCCTCTTTGTGTCTTTCAGTCAAAGAGGCTTGATTGAGAGATTTATGTGAATCACACTGAAAAATGTTTGCTTTGGCTCTAGAAAGCCCCTCTTTTGGTATGTGAAACAGGGGCCTATAGACTACCAGAACATAACTTTGGGGGCCTCTAGAGACCCCTTGGGCCCTACGGGGGCCGCTGACACTCGTAACCTATCCCATTCATTTTCATAGGCTCATGATGGACACTGCCGCAGAATGGTCCGATTGGCCTAATTTTCACGTATGTGGCCCGTCACAGGCCCCCGGGTCGGGTCTTGGAGTTCCGCGCCCCTCCGAACTATTTGACCGCTCTGTTTGCCAGAAAAGACACCGACAGCCTATAAATAGACTACTAATGTACGCTCAAGAATACAGGGGTCAAAAGGTCACAGGGCCTGGATATGCGAAAAGTTTGACCGCCAGGGGCTCCCCTATCGGGATCTCGAGTTCCTTGTCTCTAGACACTTCCCGAGACCCATATCTTCCTGGAATTATTTGCCAATCCCTTAGCCTAACCCCTTATCCATAGAGAACAATGGGAGGAAGAGAGATGTATGAAAAGGAAGAAAAAATATTTAATAGCATGTCACCAACTAGCCCTTTAGGTATGTCGTCGAGGGCTACTAGACGCAACTTTCTGCTAAGTGTCGGACTCCTGGGGCATGCGCGGGCCGTACGGGAGCCTCTGACACGCACAACCTATTCTGTTGTCCTCAGGTGGCTATCGTACGATGACCCCAGAACTGACCCTGGAGGTTCAAATGACCCCAATTCAAATTCTATATCTAGTCCTGGCCCCCTCATTAATTTCCTAGCATACGGAGTGCGTACGGCCACGTTAATTGCTATATTGCTCGTTTTGGGTTCCATGTGAGACGTTAATTTTTGGGAATATTTTTGTGATTTTTTTTCGAGCTCTTTCCCTACTGTGAGGGCTATGGGCTTTGAATATGTGTTGCTTACTGATGTGAAGGACTAGTATTCGAAGCCCCAAATCTTTTGCACACATTTAAAGCATAATTATGCATAAAAAGCTGGGCAGAGATATAATTATATTAAAAGTCCACTTGTATGCAAAATAAGCATTTTAACAGCCTGAATTGTGTAATATATCTTTTTGGGGTGCTTCTAGAATGCATATCTGTGAGATTGTCACAGGAAAGTTGTTAAAAGTCTTAAAATGAACTTTTTTCAGGCCCACAGCCCACTAGAGATCGACGAGAGAAAATGGCATGCATGAAAAATAAGGAAAAATATTTAACTTTGCGTCACGACCTAGCCCCCTCGGTATATCGTTGAGGGCCTCGTGCCGCAACTTTATGTTAGGTTTCGGACTCCTGGGGCCTGTGCGGGCCATACGGGAGCCTCTGACACGCGTAACTTATTCTGGTGTGCTCATAGGTGGCTATCGTACGATGACCCAGTTAATTATTTATGAATATTTTTTGTGATTTTTTTTCGAGCACTTGCCCTACGGTGAGGGCTATGGGCTTTGAATATGTGTTGCTTAATAATGTGGAGGACTAGCATTTGAAGACCCAAAGCTTTTGCACAAAATTAAAGCATAAATATGAATAAAAAGCTGGGCAGAGAAATAATTATATCAAAAGTCCACTTGTATGCAAAATAAGCATTTTAACAGCCTGAATTGTGTAATATATATTTTTGGGGTGCTTCTAGAATGCATATCTGTGAGATTGTCACAGGAAAGTTGTTAAAAGTCTTAAAATGAACTTTTTTCAGGCCCACAGCCCATAGAGATCGACGAGAGGAAATGGCATGCATGAAAAATAAGGAAAAATATTTAACTTTGCGTCACGACCTAGCCCCCTCGGTATATCGTCGAGGGCCTCGTGCCGCAACTTTATGTTAGGTTTCGGGCTCCTGGGGCCTGCGCGGGCCGTACGGAAGCCTCTGACACGCGTAACTTATTCTGGTGTGCTCATAGGTGGCTATCGTACGATGACCCAGTTAATTATTTATGAATATTTTTTGTGATTTTTTTTCGAGCACTTGCCCTACTGTGAGGGCTATGGGCTTTGAATATGTGTTGCTTAATGATGTGGAGGACTAGCATTCGAAGCCCCAAAGCTTTTGCAGAAAATTAAAGCATAAATATGAATAAAAACCTGGGCAGAGGCATAATTCTGTCAAAAGTCCACTTGTAGGCAAAATAAGCATTTTAACAGCCTGAATTGTGTAATATATCTTTATAATGTGCTTCTAGAATGCATATCGGTGAGATTGTCACAGGAAAGTTGTTAAAAGTCTTAAAATGAAACATTTTCAGGCCCACAGCCCATAGAGATCAACGAGAGGAAATGGGATGTATGAAAAATAAGGAAAAATATTTAACTCTGCGTCCCGACCTAGCCCTCTCAGTATGTTGTCGAGGGCCACGTGACGCAACTTTATTTTAGGTTTCGGGCTCCTGGGGCCTGCGCGGGCCGTACGGGAGCCTCTGACACGCGTAACCTATTCTGGTGTGCTCATAGGTGGCTATCGTACGATGACCAAAGAACTGACCCTGGAGGTTCAAATGACCCCAATTCAAATTCTATGTCTAGTCACAGCCCCCTCATTCGTTTCCTAGCGTACCGAGTGCGTACGGCCACGTTATGTGCTATATTGCCCGTTTTGGGGACAATGTGAGACGTTAATTTTTTGGGAATATGTTTTGTGATTTTATTTCGAGCATTTGCCCTACTGCGAGGGGGATGGCCTTTGAATATGTGTTACTTAATGATGTGAAGGACTAGCATTCGAAGCCCCAAATCATTTGCACAAAAATAAAGCATAAATAAGAATAAAAAGCTGGGCAGAGACATAATTCTATCAAAAGTTCACTTGTATGCAAAAAAAGCATTTTAACAGACTGAATTGTGTAATATATCTTTATGGGTTGTTTCTAGAATGCATATCTGTTAGATTGTCATATGAAATTTGTTAAAAGTCTTAAAATAAGCCATTTAAAGTATTGTCCAATGACAGCTTACGAGGCCACTGTCAAATAAGTTATGACTGTCACTTCCGGTGTTTTGATGAGTCACAGGAAGTCCCAGTCATAACTTATTTGACGGTGCCACCGTAGGTGTCTCATGTACACACCATTTCTATGTTATGAATGTACACTTTGTCCATTATTTACCTACGAGGTCCCCATTAAATAAGTTACAAATGTACATGCCACAGACAACTTATTTGACAGGGTCTCCATAGGTAAATAATGGACAAACCGATATTAAGCTTAATAAACGTCTTATAACACTGTAATTAACAGGTAAAACAGATATAGGCATTGTCCATTATTTACCTACAAGGTCCCCATTAAATAAGTTACAAATGTACATGCCACAGACAACTTATTTGACAGGGTCTCCATAGGTAAATAATGGACAAACCGATATTAAGCTTAATAAAGTTGTTATAACGCTGTAATTAACAGGTAAAAACACATAGGCATTGTCCATGGTGTACCTACGAGGTCCCCATTAAATAAGTTAGTAATGTACATGACACAGATGACTTATTTGACAGGGTCTCCATAGGTAAATAATGGACAAACTGATATTAAGCTTAATAAACGTCTTATAACACTGTAATTAACAGGTAAAACAGATATAGGCATTGTCCATGGTTTACCTACGAGGTCCCCATTAAATAAGTTACAAATGTACATGCCACAGATAACTTATTTGACAGGGTCTCCATAGGTAAATAATGGACGAGCCGATATTAAGCTTAATAAAGGTGTTATAACGCTGTAATTAACAGGTGTGGCCAAATAAGTCAAATGCATCCCACCCATAACACTTTTGACACATTACCCGTAAGTTTGAAATGTACACACCTTGTTTAGGCTTATGGGGCACAACTGTGAGCTGTAAAACACATCACCACGAAGCCCAGTGTCTCTTTTGTGCTTTACAGTTGGTTTGAGTTTAATAAGTCATTGAATATTAACACAACTAGGCATTGTCCATTATTTACCTACGAGGTCCCCATTAAATAAGTTACAAATGTACATGCCACAGACAACTTATTTGACAGGGTCTCCATAGGTAAATAATGGACAAACCGATATTAAGCTTAATAAAGTTGTTATAACGCTGTAATTAACAGGTAAAAACACATAGGCATTGTCCATGGTTTACCTACGTGGTCCCCATTAAATAAGTTAGTAATGTACATGACACAGATGACTTATTTGACAGGGTCTCCATAGGTAAATAATGGACAAACCGATATTAAGCTTAATAAACGTCTTATAACACTGTAATTAACAGGTAAAACAGATATAGGCATTGTCCATGGTTTACCTAGGAGGTCCCCATTAAATAAGTTACAAATGTACATGCCACAGATAACTTATTTGACAGGGTCTCCATAGGTAAATAATGAACAAACCGATATTAAGCTTAATAAAGGTGTTATAACGCTGTAATTAAAAGGTGTGGCCAAATAAGTCAAATGCATCCCACCCATAACACTTTTGACACATTACCCGTAAGTTTGAAATGTACACACCTTGTTTAGGCTTATGGGGCACAACTGTGAGCTGTAAAACACATCACCACGAAGCTCAGTGTATCTTTTGTGCTTTACAGTTGGTTTGAGTTTAATAAGTCATTGAATATTAACACAACTAGGCATTGTCCATTATTTACCTACGAGGTCCCCATTAAATAAGTTACAAATGTACATGCCACAGACAACTTATTTGACAGGGTCTCCATAGGTAAATAATGGACAAACCGATATTAAGCTTCATAAACGTCTTATAACACTGTAATTAACAGGTAAAACAGATATAGGCATTGTCCATGGTGTACCTACGAGGTCCCCATTAAATAAGTTACAAATGTACATGCCACAGATAACTTATTTGACTCGGTCTCCATAGGAAAATAATGGACAAACCGATATTAAGCTTAATAAACATCTTATAACACTGTAATTAACAGGTAAAACAGGTATAGGCATTGTCCATGGTTTACCTACGAGGTCCCCATTAAATAAGTTACAAATGTACATGCCACAGATAACTTATTTGACAGGGTCTCCATAGGTAAATAATGGACAAACCGATATTAAGCTTAATAAAGGTGTTATAACGCTGTAATTAACAGGTGTGGCCAAATAAGTCAAATGCATCCCACTCATAACACTTTTGACACATTACCCGTAAGTTTGAAATGTACACACCTTGTTTAGGCTTATGGGGCACAACTGTGAGCTGTAAAACAAATCACCACGAAGCCCAGTGTCTCCTGTGTGCTTTACAGTTGGTTTGAGTTTTCACGTGGTCCCCGGGCGGCGTGGGCGCGCCGAGACACTGCGGATCGCGTTCGGGCAACTTCCCCTTCGTTTCGGGACCGCCGCGCGACCTGGGAAAAATCTGGGGGCGCTGGCGCTTAGCGTCCATTTGGTGCCGTCCATTTCGCGTCATTTAAGTTACCCAATACATCTGATGGCCTAAGGCATGGAATCGCGCTCCTTGCGGTACGTTATTTCTAAATGGCCTGTGTGCCATTGAACGGCTGCATTTAAGGGTCCATTCCGAAAGTGGTGGGTGCACGATTGCTGAGAGGCCGAACGCCCACACTGTCAGGATGGCCCAGCGGTCTAAGGCGCTGCGTTCAGGTCGCAGTCTCCTCTGGAGGCGTGGGTTCGAATCCCACTTCTGACATTGCTTTGCATGTCACACTGGAGACTCCAGGTTCGGCTTTACATGGAAACGGCCGTGCGCTAATTTAAGTCAGACAGTGTAAGGGTTCCAATCCACATCTGCTTTGAAGTTGCAAGTAATCTTGATTACCAGGCACAGGTTTGTTGGAGAGAGCGTGGGTTCTTTCAACCCCTTTGCCTGTTCTCGATCTGCGTTCTTCCTGTGTGCCCTCAAAGAGGGCCAGTGGCGCAATGGATAACGCGTCTGACTACGGATCAGAAGATTCTAGGTTCGACTCCTGGCTGGCTCGTTTCTCCTCAGTTCCTTTTCGTGCCACGAGGGCTTCCGCTGACAAGGCGCAAAAATAGCTCAGACGATAGACAGTATCCGGGCCTTCGATAGCTCAGTTGGTAGAGCGGAGGACTGTAGGCATCTCACTGGTCATCCTTAGGTCGCTGGTTCGAATCCGGCTCGAAGGAAGCGTCTCTTTAAGCCTTGGAGACCTTCAAAGGTTATTGTTTTTTCAAAGTCCCACGAAAACAGCCAGAGGGTGTCCAAAAGCGCATTCCCTGACCGGGAATCGAACCCGGGCCGCGGCGGTGAGAGCGCCAAATCCTAGCCACTAGACCACCAGGGAGCACCCGCTCGTGAACGTTCCTACGCGGGAGCCGGAAAGATGTGTCGACTTAATAGAGCCAGTCTGTCAGTTCAAAAGAATTTCCCACCACGCTGCCCCGTGTGAGGCTCGAAATCACGAACTTCAGATTATGAGACTGACGCGCTGCCAAACTGCGCCAACGAGGCGTACCACGGCATGTTTAAGTAAACAGCAAAGGTTAAAAGTGAAAAGACTAGGCCTTTTGTTGATATAACAGGGAAGCTGTCCATTTGGTTTCGGCCAAACATTTGTTTTGGAAGGGAACTGCACGTATAAACAGGCTGCGGGGAGTTCTAAGAATGGATATTCTTGCTTGTGACCATGCTTGTGATGCAATCTGAGAAAACATAGGAAATCGCTGTCGGCTAAATTCTTTTGCAGCGTCCGCCGGACGCAGTGGAGCAACTCTGGTCTGACCGTTTTCAGTGACAGAATAGCCTGACATTTCAGTATGCAATGTTTTATAAAAATAAAAGTAACAACAACCACAAAATACAAAACACAAAACTTTTCATTAAATCTGATTCATCAATTTCATATGAGTTGTTAAAGGGCGATTAGTGCATCGCATGAGGAGCAGGACTTAGTTTAAATGACTGTAGGGTTCACTTTTTTATGAAACAGGTAAAGGGACGGAAACTCCTTGGGAAAATGAAGCCATACACATAGCCCTTACATAAATCAGGGCTGTTCAATTAAAGCGGTCAATGTTCTTTTTTTGAAGTAAAATCTACTGAACAAACAAACAAAGTGTAACAATTTAAATGGATTCATCGCAAGCAAATTACTGACAAAGCTACTAAAAATGCATCCGTTCCCTGCCATTTATAACAGAACAGATTCTAAATTATCTTCCCAATTAAAACAGTGTTCATTAGGAAATTCTCTTAACAGGCTGATCATTAATGCAATTGGTTTAAAATATATAATTCTTGCAAAAAATAGAAACAAGACCTCATGGTTTATGAATAAGCATCAAATCGAAGAGTGAAGTGTCGAAAAGTGAGGAGGAAAGGTCCCCTCTATCTGGGAATCGCGCTCCTTGCGGTACGTTATTTCTAAATGGCCTGTGTGCCATTGAACGGCTGCATTTAAGGGTCCATTCCGAAAGTGGTGGGTGCACGATTGCTGAGAGGCCGAACGCCCACACTGTCAGGATGGCCGAGCGGTCTAAGGCGCTGCGTTCAGGTCGCAGTCTCCTCTGGAGGCGTGGGTTCGAATCCCACTTCTGACATTGCTTTGCATGTCACACTGGAGACTCCAGGTTCGGCTTTACATGGAAACGGCCGTGCGCTAATTTAAGTCAGACAGTGTAAGGGTTCCAATCCACATCTGCTTTGAAGTTGCAAGTATTCTTGATTACCAGGCACAGGTTTGTTGGACAGAGCGTTGGTTCTTTCAACCCCTTTGCCTGTTCTCGATCTGCGTTCTTCCTGTGTGCCCTCAAAGAGGGCCAGTGGCGCAATGGATAACGCGTCTGACTACGGATCAGAAGATTCTAGGTTCGACTCCTGGCTGGCTCGTTTCTCCTCAGCTCCTTTTCGTGCCACGAGGGCTTCCGCTGACAAGGCCCAAAAATAGCTCAGAGGATAGACGGTATCCGGGCCTTCGATAGCTCAGTTGGTAGAGCGGAGGACTGTAGGCATCTCACTGGTCATCCTTAGGTCGCTGGTTCGAATCCGGCTCGAAGGAAGCGTCTCTTTAAGCCTTGGAGACCTTCAAAGGTTATTGTTTTTTCAAAGTCCCACGAAAACAGCCAGAGGGTGTCCAAAAGCGCATTCCCTGACCGGGAATCGAACCCGGGCCGCAGCGGTGAGAGCGCCGAATCCTAGCCACTAGACCACCAGTGAGCACCCGCTCGTGAACGTTCCTACGCGGGAGCCGGAAAGATGTTTCGACTTAATAGAGCCAGTCTGTCAGTTCAAAAGAATTTCCCACCACGCTGCCCCGTGTGAGGCTCGAAATCACGAACTTCAGATTATGAGACTGACGCGCTGCCAAACTGCGCCAACGAGGCGTACCACGGCATGTTTAAGTAAACAGCAAAGGTTAAAAGTGAAAAGACTAGGCCTTTTGTTGATATAACAGGGAAGCTGTCCATTTGGTTTCGGCCAAACATTTGTTTTGGAAGGGAACTGCACGTATAAACAGGCTGCGGGGAGTTCTAAGAATGGATATTCTTGCTTGTGACCATGCTTGTGATGCAATCTGAGAAAACATAGGAAATCGCTGTCGGCTAAATTCTTTTGCAGCGTCCGCCGGACGCAGTGGAGCAACTCTGGTCTGACCGTTTTCAGTGACAGAATAGCCTGACATTTCAGTATGCAATGTTTTATAAAAATAAAAGTAACAACAACCACAAAACACAAAACTTTTCATTAAATCTGATTCATCAATTTCATATGAGTTGTTAAAGCGCAATTAGTGCATCGCATGAGGAGCAGGACTGAGTTTAAATGACTGTAGGGTTCACTTTTTTTATGAAACAGGTAAAAGGACGGAAACTCCTTGGGATAATGAAGCCATACACATAGCCCTTACCATAAATCAGGGCTGTTCAATTAAAGCGGTCAATGTTCTTTTTTTGAAGTAAAATCTACTGAACAAACAAACAAAGTGTAACAATTTAAATGGATTCATCGCAAGCAAATTACTGACAAAGCTACTAAAAATGCATCCGTTCCCTGCCATTTATAACAGAACAGATTCTAAATTATCTTCCCAATTAAAACAGTGTTCATTAGGAAATTCTCTTAACAGGCTGATCATTAATGCAATTGGTTTAAAATATATAATTCTTGCAAAAAATAGAAACAAGACCTCATGGTTTATGAATAAGCATCAAATCGAAGAGTGAAGTGTCGAAAAGTGAGGAGGAAAGGTCCCCTCTATCTGGGAATCGCGCTCCTTGCGGTACGTTATTTCTAAATGGCCTGTGTGCCATTGAACGGCTGCATTTAAGGGTCCATTCCGAAAGTGGTGGGTGCACGATTGCTGAGAGGCCGAACGCCCACACTGTCAGGATGGCCGAGCGGTCTAAGGCGCTGCGTTCAGGTCGCAGTCTCCTCTGGAGGCGTGGGTTCGAATCCCACTTCTGACATTGCTTTGCATGTCACACTGGAGACTCCAGGTTCGGCTTTACATGGAAACGGCCGTGCGCTAATTTAAGTCAGACAGTGTAAGGGTTCCAATCCACATCTGCTTTGAAGTTGCAAGTATTCTTGATTACCAGGCACAGGTTTGTTGGACAGAGCGTTGGTTCTTTCAACCCCTTTGCCTGTTCTCGATCTGCGTTCTTCCTGTGTGCCCTCAAAGAGGGCCAGTGGCGCAATGGATAACGCGTCTGACTACGGATCAGAAGATTCTAGGTTCGACTCCTGGCTGGCTCGTTTCTCCTCAGCTCCTTTTCGTGCCACGAGGGCTTCCGCTGACAAGGCCCAAAAATAGCTCAGAGGATAGACGGTATCCGGGCCTTCGATAGCTCAGTTGGTAGAGCGGAGGACTGTAGGCATCTCACTGGTCATCCTTAGGTCGCTGGTTCGAATCCGGCTCGAAGGAAGCGTCTCTTTAAGCCTTGGAGACCTTCAAAGGTTATTGTTTTTTCAAAGTCCCACGAAAACAGCCAGAGGGTGTCCAAAAGCGCATTCCCTGACCGGGAATCGAACCCGGGCCGCGGCGGTGAGAGCGCCGAATCCTAGCCACTAGACCACCAGTGAGCACCCGCTCGTGAACGTTCCTACGCGGGAGCCGGAAAGATGTGTCGACTTAATAGAGCCAGTCTGTCAGTTCAAAAGAATTTCCCACCACGCTGCCCCGTGTGAGGCTCGAAATCACGAACTTCAGATTGTGAGACTGACGCGCTGCCAAACTGCGCCAACGAGGCGTACCACGGCATGTTTAAGTAAACAGCAAAGGTTAAAAGTGAAAAGACTAGGCCTTTTGTTGATATAACAGGGAAGCTGTCCATTTGGTTTCGGCCAAACATTTGTTTTGGAAGGGAACTGCACGTATAAACAGGCTGCGGGGAGTTCTAAGAATGGATATTCTTGCTTGTGACCATGCTTGTGATGCAATCTGAGAAAACATAGGAAATCGCTGTCGGCTAAATTCTTTTGCAGCGTCCGCCGGACGCAGTGGAGCAACTCTGGTCTGACCGTTTTCAGTGACAGAATAGCCTGACATTTCAGTATGCAATGTTTTATAAAAATAAAAGTAACAACAACCACAAAACACAAAACTTTTCATTAAATCTGATTCATCAATTTCATATGAGTTGTTAAAGGGCGATTAGTGCATCGCATGAGGAGCAGGACTTAGTTTAAATGACTGTAGGGTTCACTTTTTTATGAAACAGGTAAAGGGACGGAAACTCCTTGGGAAAATGAAGCCATACACATAGCCCTTACATAAATCAGGGCTGTTCAATTAAAGCGGTCAATGTTCTTTTTTTGAAGTAAAATCTACTGAACAAACAAACAAAGTGTAACAATTTAAATGGATTCATCGCAAGCAAATTACTGACAAAGCTACTAAAAATGCATCCGTTCCCTGCCATTTATAACAGAACAGATTCTAAATTATCTTCCCAATTAAAACAGTGTTAATTAGGAAATTCTCTTAACAGGCTGATCATTAATGCAATTGGTTTAAAATATATAATTCTTGCAAAAAATAGAAACAAGACCTCATGGTTTATGAATAAGCATCAAATCGAAGAGTGAAGTGTCGAAAAGTGAGGAGGAAAGGTCCCCTCTATCTGGGAATCGCGCTCCTTGCGGTACGTTATTTCTAAATGGCCTGTGTGCCATTGAACGGCTGCATTTAAGGGTCCATTCCGAAAGTGGTGGGTGCACGATTGCTGAGAGGCCGAACGCCCACACTGTCAGGATGGCCGAGCGGTCTAAGGCGCTGCGTTCAGGTCGCAGTCTCCTCTGGAGGCGTGGGTTCGAATCCCACTTCTGACATTGCTTTGCATGTCACACTGGAGACTCCAGGTTCGGCTTTACATGGAAACGGCCGTGCGCTAATTTAAGTCAGACAGTGTAAGGGTTCCAATCCACATCTGCTTTGAAGTTGCAAGTAATCTTGATTACCAGGCACAGGTTTGTTGGACAGAGCGTTGGTTCTTTCAACCCCTTTGCCTGTTCTCGATCTGCGTTCTTCCTGTGTGCCCTCAAAGAGGGCCAGTGGCGCAATGGATAACGCGTCTGACTACGGATCAGAAGATTCTAGGTTCGACTCCTGGCTGGCTCGTTTCTCCTCAGCTCCTTTTCGTGCCACGAGGGCTTCCGCTGACAAGGCCCAAAAATAGCTCAGAGGATAGACGGTATCCGGGCCTTCGATAGCTCAGTTGGTAGAGCGGAGGACTGTAGGCATCTCACTGGTCATCCTTAGGTCGCTGGTTCGAATCCGGCTCGAAGGAAGCGTCTCTTTAAGCCTTGGAGACCTTCAAAGGTTATTGTTTTTTCAAAGTCCCACGAAAACAGCCAGAGGGTATCCAAACGCGCATTCCCTGACCGGGAATCGAACCCGGGCCGCGGCGGTGAGAGCGCCGAATCCTAGCCACTAGACCACCAGGGAGCACCCGCTCGTGAACGTTCCTACGCGGGAGCCGGAAAGATGTGTCGACTTAATAGAGCCAGTCTGTCAGTTCAAAAGAATTTCCCACCACGCTGCCCCGTGTGAGGCTCGAACTCACGAACTTCAGATTATGAGACTGACGCGCTGCCAAACTGCGCCAACGAGGCGTACCACGGCATGTTTAAGTAAACAGCAAAGGTTAAAAGTGAAAAGACTAGGCCTTTTGTTGATATAACAGGGAAGCTGTCCATTTGGTTTCGGCCAAACATTTGTTTTGGAAGGGAACTGCACGTATAAACAGGCTGCGGGGAGTTCTAAGAATGGATATTCTTGCTTGTGACCATGCTTGTGATGCAATCTGAGAAAACATAGGAAATCGCTGTCGGCTAAATTCTTTTGCAGCGTCCGCCGGACGCAGTGGAGCAACTCTGGTCTGACCGTTTTCAGTGACAGAATAGCCTGACATTTCAGTATGCAATGTTTTATAAAAATAAAAGTAACAACAACCACAAAACACAAAACTTTTCATTAAATCTGATTCATCAATTTCATATGAGTTGTTAAAGCGCAATTAGTGCATCGCATGAGGAGCAGGACTGAGTTTAAATGACTGTAGGGTTCACTTTTTTTATGAAACAGGTAAAAGGACGGAAACTCCTTGGGATAATGAAGCCATACACATAGCCCTTACCATAAATCAGGGCTGTTCAATTAAAGCGGTCAATGTTCTTTTTTTGAAGTAAAATCTACTGAACAAACAAACAAAGTGTAACAATTTAAATGGATTCATCGCAAGCAAATTACTGACAAAGCTACTAAAAATGCATCCGTTCCCTGCCATTTATAACAGAACAGATTCTAAATTATCTTCCCAATTAAAACAGTGTTCATTAGGAAATTCTCTTAACAGGCTGATCATTAATGCAATTGGTTTAAAATATATAATTCTTGCAAAAAAATAGAAACAAGACCTCATGGTTTATGAATAAGCATCAAATCGAAGAGTGAAGTGTCGAAAAGTGAGGAGGAAAGGTCCCCTCTATCTGGGAATCGCGCTCCTTGCGGTACGTTATTTCTAAATGGCCTGTGTGCCATTGAACGGCTGCATTTAAGGGTCCATTCCGAAAGTGGTGGGTGCACGATTGCTGAGAGGCCGAACGCCCACACTGTCAGGATGGCCGAGCGGTCTAAGGCGCTGCGTTCAGGTCGCAGTCTCCTCTGGAGGCGTGGGTTCGAATCCCACTTCTGACATTGCTTTGCATGTCACACTGGAGACTCCAGGTTCGGCTTTACATGGAAACGGCCGTGCGCTAATTTAAGTCAGACAGTGTAAGGGTTCCAATCCACATCTGCTTTGAAGTTGCAAGTATTCTTGATTACCAGGCACAGGTTTGTTGGACAGAGCGTTGGTTCTTTCAACCCCTTTGCCTGTTCTCGATCTGCGTTCTTCCTGTGTGCCCTCAAAGAGGGCCAGTGGCGCAATGGATAACGCGTCTGACTACGGATCAGAAGATTCTAGGTTCGACTCCTGGCTGGCTCGTTTCTCCTCAGCTCCTTTTCGTGCCACGAGGGCTTCCGCTGACAAGGCCCAAAAATAGCTCAGAGGATAGACGGTATCCGGGCCTTCGATAGCTCAGTTGGTAGAGCGGAGGACTGTAGGCATCTCACTGGTCATCCTTAGGTCGCTGGTTCGAATCCGGCTCGAAGGAAGCGTCTCTTTAAGCCTTGGAGACCTTCAAAGGTTATTGTTTTTTCAAAGTCCCACGAAAACAGCCAGAGGGTGTCCAAAAGCGCATTCCCTGACCGGGAATCGAACCCGGGCCGCGGCGGTGAGAGCGCCGAATCCTAGCCACTAGACCACCAGTGAGCACCCGCTCGTGAACGTTCCTACGCGGGAGCCGGAAAGATGTGTCGACTTAATAGAGCCAGTCTGTCAGTTCAAAAGAATTTCCCACCACGCTGCCCCGTGTGAGGCTCGAAATCACGAACTTCAGATTGTGAGACTGACGCGCTGCCAAACTGCGCCAACGAGGCGTACCACGGCATGTTTAAGTAAACAGCAAAGGTTAAAAGTGAAAAGACTAGGCCTTTTGTTGATATAACAGGGAAGCTGTCCATTTGGTTTCGGCCAAACATTTGTTTTGGAAGGGAACTGCACGTATAAACAGGCTGCGGGGAGTTCTAAGAATGGATATTCTTGCTTGTGACCATGCTTGTGATGCAATCTGAGAAAACATAGGAAATCGCTGTCGGCTAAATTCTTTTGCAGCGTCCGCCGGACGCAGTGGAGCAACTCTGGTCTGACCGTTTTCAGTGACAGAATAGCCTGACATTTCAGTATGCAATGTTTTATAAAAATAAAAGTAACAACAACCACAAAACACAAAACTTTTCATTAAATCTGATTCATCAATTTCATATGAGTTGTTAAAGGGCGATTAGTGCATCGCATGAGGAGCAGGACTTAGTTTAAATGACTGTAGGGTTCACTTTTTTATGAAACAGGTAAAGGGACGGAAACTCCTTGGGAAAATGAAGCCATACACATAGCCCTTACATAAATCAGGGCTGTTCAATTAAAGCGGTCAATGTTCTTTTTTTGAAGTAAAATCTACTGAACAAACAAACAAAGTGTAACAATTTAAATGGATTCATCGCAAGCAAATTACTGACAAAGCTACTAAAAATGCATCCGTTCCCTGCCATTTATAACAGAACAGATTCTAAATTATCTTCCCAATTAAAACAGTGTTAATTAGGAAATTCTCTTAACAGGCTGATCATTAATGCAATTGGTTTAAAATATATAATTCTTGCAAAAAATAGAAACAAGACCTCATGGTTTATGAATAAGCATCAAATCGAAGAGTGAAGTGTCGAAAAGTGAGGAGGAAAGGTCCCCTCTATCTGGGAATCGCGCTCCTTGCGGTACGTTATTTCTAAATGGCCTGTGTGCCATTGAACGGCTGCATTTAAGGGTCCATTCCGAAAGTGGTGGGTGCACGATTGCTGAGAGGCCGAACGCCCACACTGTCAGGATGGCCGAGCGGTCTAAGGCGCTGCGTTCAGGTCGCAGTCTCCTCTGGAGGCGTGGGTTCGAATCCCACTTCTGACATTGCTTTGCATGTCACACTGGAGACTCCAGGTTCGGCTTTACATGGAAACGGCCGTGCGCTAATTTAAGTCAGACAGTGTAAGGGTTCCAATCCACATCTGCTTTGAAGTTGCAAGTAATCTTGATTACCAGGCACAGGTTTGTTGGACAGAGCGTTGGTTCTTTCAACCCCTTTGCCTGTTCTCGATCTGCGTTCTTCCTGTGTGCCCTCAAAGAGGGCCAGTGGCGCAATGGATAACGCGTCTGACTACGGATCAGAAGATTCTAGGTTCGACTCCTGGCTGGCTCGTTTCTCCTCAGCTCCTTTTCGTGCCACGAGGGCTTCCGCTGACAAGGCCCAAAAATAGCTCAGAGGATAGACGGTATCCGGGCCTTCGATAGCTCAGTTGGTAGAGCGGAGGACTGTAGGCATCTCACTGGTCATCCTTAGGTCGCTGGTTCGAATCCGGCTCGAAGGAAGCGTCTCTTTAAGCCTTGGAGACCTTCAAAGGTTATTGTTTTTTCAAAGTCCCACGAAAACAGCCAGAGGGTATCCAAACGCGCATTCCCTGACCGGGAATCGAACCCGGGCCGCGGCGGTGAGAGCGCCGAATCCTAGCCACTAGACCACCAGGGAGCACCCGCTCGTGAACGTTCCTACGCGGGAGCCGGAAAGATGTGTCGACTTAATAGAGCCAGTCTGTCAGTTCAAAAGAATTTCCCACCACGCTGCCCCGTGTGAGGCTCGAACTCACGAACTTCAGATTATGAGACTGACGCGCTGCCAAACTGCGCCAACGAGGCGTACCACGGCATGTTTAAGTAAACAGCAAAGGTTAAAAGTGAAAAGACTAGGCCTTTTGTTGATATAACAGGGAAGCTGTCCATTTGGTTTCGGCCAAACATTTGTTTTGGAAGGGAACTGCACGTATAAACAGGCTGCGGGGAGTTCTAAGAATGGATATTCTTGCTTGTGACCATGCTTGTGATGCAATCTGAGAAAACATAGGAAATCGCTGTCGGCTAAATTCTTTTGCAGCGTCCGCCGGACGCAGTGGAGCAACTCTGGTCTGACCGTTTTCAGTGACAGAATAGCCTGACATTTCAGTATGCAATGTTTTATAAAAATAAAAGTAACAACAACCACAAAACACAAAACTTTTCATTAAATCTGATTCATCAATTTCATATGAGTTGTTAAAGCGCAATTAGTGCATCGCATGAGGAGCAGGACTGAGTTTAAATGACTGTAGGGTTCACTTTTTTTATGAAACAGGTAAAAGGACGGAAACTCCTTGGGATAATGAAGCCATACACATAGCCCTTACCATAAATCAGGGCTGTTCAATTAAAGCGGTCAATGTTCTTTTTTTGAAGTAAAATCTACTGAACAAACAAACAAAGTGTAACAATTTAAATGGATTCATCGCAAGCAAATTACTGACAAAGCTACTAAAAATGCATCCGTTCCCTGCCATTTATAACAGAACAGATTCTAAATTATCTTCCCAATTAAAACAGTGTTCATTAGGAAATTCTCTTAACAGGCTGATCATTAATGCAATTGGTTTAAAATATATAATTCTTGCAAAAAATAGAAACAAGACCTCATGGTTTATGAATAAGCATCAAATCGAAGAGTGAAGTGTCGAAAAGTGAGGAGGAAAGGTCCCCTCTATCTGGGAATCGCGCTCCTTGCGGTACGTTATTTCTAAATGGCCTGTGTGCCATTGAACGGCTGCATTTAAGGGTCCATTCCGAAAGTGGTGGGTGCACGATTGCTGAGAGGCCGAACGCCCACACTGTCAGGATGGCCGAGCGGTCTAAGGCGCTGCGTTCAGGTCGCAGTCTCCTCTGGAGGCGTGGGTTCGAATCCCACTTCTGACATTGCTTTGCATGTCACACTGGAGACTCCAGGTTCGGCTTTACATGGAAACGGCCGTGCGCTAATTTAAGTCAGACAGTGTAAGGGTTCCAATCCACATCTGCTTTGAAGTTGCAAGTATTCTTGATTACCAGGCACAGGTTTGTTGGACAGAGCGTTGGTTCTTTCAACCCCTTTGCCTGTTCTCGATCTGCGTTCTTCCTGTGTGCCCTCAAAGAGGGCCAGTGGCGCAATGGATAACGCGTCTGACTACGGATCAGAAGATTCTAGGTTCGACTCCTGGCTGGCTCGTTTCTCCTCAGCTCCTTTTCGTGCCACGAGGGCTTCCGCTGACAAGGCCCAAAAATAGCTCAGAGGATAGACGGTATCCGGGCCTTCGATAGCTCAGTTGGTAGAGCGGAGGACTGTAGGCATCTCACTGGTAATCCTTAGGTCGCTGGTTCGAATCCGGCTCGAAGGAAGCGTCTCTTTAAGCCTTGGAGACCTTCAAAGGTTATTGTTTTTTCAAAGTCCCACGAAAACAGCCAGAGGGTGTCCAAAAGCGCATTCCCTGACCGGGAATCGAACCCGGGCCGCGGCGGTGAGAGCGCCGAATCCTAGCCACTAGACCACCAGTGAGCACCCGCTCGTGAACGTTCCTACGCGGGAGCCGGAAAGATGTGTCGACTTAATAGAGCCAGTCTGTCAGTTCAAAAGAATTTCCCACCACGCTGCCCCGTGTGAGGCTCGAAATCACGAACTTCAGATTGTGAGACTGACGCGCTGCCAAACTGCGCCAACGAGGCGTACCACGGCATGTTTAAGTAAACAGCAAAGGTTAAAAGTGAAAAGACTAGGCCTTTTGTTGATATAACAGGGAAGCTGTCCATTTGGTTTCGGCCAAACATTTGTTTTGGAAGGGAACTGCACGTATAAACAGGCTGCGGGGAGTTCTAAGAATGGATATTCTTGCTTGTGACCATGCTTGTGATGCAATCTGAGAAAACATAGGAAATCGCTGTCGGCTAAATTCTTTTGCAGCGTCCGCCGGACGCAGTGGAGCAACTCTGGTCTGACCGTTTTCAGTGACAGAATAGCCTGACATTTCAGTATGCAATGTTTTATAAAAATAAAAGTAACAACAACCACAAAACACAAAACTTTTCATTAAATCTGATTCATCAATTTCATATGAGTTGTTAAAGGGCGATTAGTGCATCGCATGAGGAGCAGGACTTAGTTTAAATGACTGTAGGGTTCACTTTTTTATGAAACAGGTAAAGGGATGGAAACTCCTTGGGAAAATGAAGCCATACACATAGCCCTTACATAAATCAGGGCTGTTCAATTAAAGCGGTCAATGTTCTTTTTTTGAAGTAAAATCTACTGAACATACAAACAAAGTGTAACAATTTAAATGGATTCATCGCAAGCAAATTACTGACAAAGCTACTAAAAATGCATCCGTTCCCTGCCATTTATAACAGAACAGATTCTAAATTATCTTCCCAATTAAAACAGTGTTCATTAGGAAATTCTCTTAACAGGCTGATCATTAATGCAATTGGTTTAAAATATATAATTCTTGCAAAAAATAGAAACAAGACCTCATGGTTTATGAATAAGCATCAAATCGAAGAGTGAAGTGTCGAAAAGTGAGGAGGAAAGGTCCCCTCTATCTGGGAATCGCGCTCCTTGCGGTACGTTATTTCTAAATGGCCTGTGTGCCATTGAACGGCTGCATTTAAGGGTCCATTCCGAAAGTGGTGGGTGCACGATTGCTGAGAGGCCGAACGCCCACACTGTCAGGATGGCCGAGCGGTCTAAGGCGCTGCGTTCAGGTCGCAGTCTCCTCTGGAGGCGTGGGTTCGAATCCCACTTCTGACATTGCTTTGCATGTCACACTGGAGACTCCAGGTTCGGCTTTACATGGAAACGGCCGTGCGCTAATTTAAGTCAGACAGTGTAAGGGTTCCAATCCACATCTGCTTTGAAGTTGCAAGTAATCTTGATTACCAGGCACAGGTTTGTTGGACAGAGCGTTGGTTCTTTCAACCCCTTTGCCTGTTCTCGATCTGCGTTCTTCCTGTGTGCCCTCAAAGAGGGCCAGTGGCGCAATGGATAACGCGTCTGACTACGGATCAGAAGATTCTAGGTTCGACTCCTGGCTGGCTCGTTTCTCCTCAGCTCCTTTTCGTGCCACGAGGGCTTCCGCTGACAAGGCCCAAAAATAGCTCAGAGGATAGACGGTATCCGGGCCTTCGATAGCTCAGTTGGTAGAGCGGAGGACTGTAGGCATCTCACTGGTCATCCTTAGGTCGCTGGTTCGAATCCGGCTCGAAGGAAGCGTCTCTTTAAGCCTTGGAGACCTTCAAAGGTTATTGTTTTTTCAAAGTCCCACGAAAACAGCCAGAGGGTATCCAAAAGCGCATTCCCTGACCGGGAATCGAAGCCGGGCCGCGGCGGTGAGAGCGCCGAATCCTAGCCACTAGACCACCAGGGAGCACCCGCTCGTGAACGTTCCTACGCGGGAGCCGGAAAGATGTGTCGACTTAATAGAGCCAGTCTGTCAGTTCAAAAGAATTTCCCACCACGCTGCCCCGTGTGAGGCTCGAACTCACGAACTTCAGATTATGAGACTGACGCGCTGCCAAACTGCGCCAACGAGGCGTACCACGGCATGTTTAAGTAAACAGCAAAGGTTAAAAGTGAAAAGACTAGGCCTTTTGTTGATATAACAGGGAAGCTGTCCATTTGGTTTCGGCCAAACATTTGTTTTGGAAGGGAACTGCACGTATAAACAGGCTGCGGGGAGTTCTAAGAATGGATATTCTTGCTTGTGACCATGCTTGTGATGCAATCTGAGAAAACATAGGAAATCGCTGTCGGCTAAATTCTTTTGCAGCGTCCGCCGGACGCAGTGGAGCAACTCTGGTCTGACCGTTTTCAGTGACAGAATAGCCTGACATTTCAGTATGCAATGTTTTATAAAAATAAAAGTAACAACAACCACAAAATACAAAACACAAAACTTTTCATTAAATCTGATTCATCAATTTCATATGAGTTGTTAAAGGGCGATTAGTGCATCGCATGAGGAGCAGGACTTAGTTTAAATGACTGTAGGGTTCACTTTTTTATGAAACAGGTAAAGGGACGGAAACTCCTTGGGAAAATGAAGCCATACACATAGCCCTTACATAAATCAGGGCTGTTCAATTAAAGCGGTCAATGTTCTTTTTTTGAAGTAAAATCTACTGAACAAACAAACAAAGTGTAACAATTTAAATGGATTCATCGCAAGCAAATTACTGACAAAGCTACTAAAAATGCATCCGTTCCCTGCCATTTATAACAGAACAGATTCTAAATTATCTTCCCAATTAAAACAGTGTTCATTAGGAAATTCTCTTAACAGGCTGATCATTAATGCAATTGGTTTAAAATATATAATTCTTGCAAAAAATAGAAACAAGACCTCATGGTTTATGAATAAGCATCAAATCGAAGAGTGAAGTGTCGAAAAGTGAGGAGGAAAGGTCCCCTCTATCTGGGAATCGCGCTCCTTGCGGTACGTTATTTCTAAATGGCCTGTGTGCCATTGAACGGCTGCATTTAAGGGTCCATTCCGAAAGTGGTGGGTGCACGATTGCTGAGAGGCCGAACGCCCACACTGTCAGGATGGCCGAGCGGTCTAAGGCGCTGCGTTCAGGTCGCAGTCTCCTCTGGAGGCGTGGGTTCGAATCCCACTTCTGACATTGCTTTGCATGTCACACTGGAGACTCCAGGTTCGGCTTTACATGGAAACGGCCGTGCGCTAATTTAAGTCAGACAGTGTAAGGGTTCCAATCCACATCTGCTTTGAAGTTGCAAGTAATCTTGATTACCAGGCACAGGTTTGTTGGACAGAGCGTTGGTTCTTTCAACCCCTTTGCCTGTTCTCGATCTGCGTTCTTCCTGTGTGCCCTCAAAGAGGGCCAGTGGCGCAATGGATAACGCGTCTGACTACGGATCAGAAGATTCTAGGTTCGACTCCTGGCTGGCTCGTTTCTCCTCAGCTCCTTTTCGTGCCACGAGGGCTTCCGCTGACAAGTCCCAAAAATAGCTCAGAGGATAGACGGTATCCGGGCCTTCGATAGCTCAGTTGGTAGAGCGGAGGACTGTAGGCATCTCACTGGTCATCCTTAGGTCGCTGGTTCGAATCCGGCTCGAAGGAAGCGTCTCTTTAAGCCTTGGAGACCTTCAAAGGTTATTGTTTTTTCAAAGTCCCACGAAAACAGCCAGAGGGTATCCAAAAGCGCATTCCCTGACCGGGAATCGAACCCGGGCCGCGGCGGTGAGAGCGCCGAATCCTAGCCACTAGACCACCAGGGAGCACCCGCTCGTGAACGTTCCTACGCGGGAGCCGGAAAGATGTGTCGACTTAATAGAGCCAGTCTGTCAGTTCAAAAGAATTTCCCACCACGCTGCCCCGTGTGAGGCTCGAACTCACGAACTTCAGATTATGAGACTGACGCGCTGCCAAACTGCGCCAACGAGGCGTACCACGGCATGTTTAAGTAAACAGCAAAGGTTAAAAGTGAAAAGACTAGGCCTTTTGTTGATATAACAGGGAAGCTGTCCATTTGGTTTCGGCCAAACATTTGTTTTGGAAGGGAACTGCACGTATAAACAGGCTGCGGGGAGTTCTAAGAATGGATATTCTTGCTTGTGACCATGCTTGTGATGCAATCTGAGAAAACATAGGAAATCGCTGTCGGCTAAATTCTTTTGCAGCGTCCGCCGGACGCAGTGGAGCAACTCTGGTCTGACCGTTTTCAGTGACAGAATAGCCTGACATTTCAGTATGCAATGTTTTATAAAAATAAAAGTAACAACAACCACAAAATACAAAACACAAAACTTTTCATTAAATCTGATTCATCAATTTCATATGAGTTGTTAAAGCGCAATTAGTGCATCGCATGAGGAGCAGGACTTAGTTTAAATGACTGTAGGGTTCACTTTTTTATGAAACAGGTAAAGGGACGGAAACTCCTTGGGATAATGAAGCCATACACATAGCCCTTACCATAAATCAGGGCTGTTCAATTAAAGCGGTCAATGTTCTTTTTTTGAAGTAAAATCTACTGAACATACAAACAAAGTGTAACAATTTAAATGGATTCATCGCGAGCAAATTACTGACAAAGCTACTAAAAATGCATCCGTTCCCTGCCATTTATAACAGAACAGATTCTAAATTATCTTCCCAATTAAAACAGTGTTCATTAGGAAATTCTCTTAACAGGCTGATCATTAATGCAATTGGTTTAAAATATATAATTCTTGCAAAAAATAGAAACAAGACCTCATGGTTTATGAATAAGCATCAAATCGAAGAGTGAAGTGTCGAAAAGTGAGGAGGAAAGGTCCCCTCTATCTGAGAATCGCGCTCCTTGCGGTACGTTATTTCTAAATGGCCTGTGTGCCATTGAACGGCTGCATTTAAGGGTCCATTCCGAAAGTGGTGGGTGCACGATTGCTGAGAGGCCGAATGCCCACACTGTCAGGATGGCCGAGCGGTCTAAGGCGCTGCGTTCAGGTCGCAGTCTCCTCTGGAGGCGTGGGTTCGAATCCCACTTCTGACATTGCTTTGCATGTCACACTGGAGACTCCAGGTTCGGCTTTACATGGAAACGGCCGTGCGCTAATTTAAGTCAGACAGTGTAAGGGTTCCAATCCACATCTGCTTTGAAGTTGCAAGTAATCTTGATTACCAGGCACAGGTTTGTTGGAGAGAGTGTGGGTTCTTTCAGCCCCTTTGCCTGTTCTCGATCTGCGTTCTTCCTGTGTGCCCTCAAAGAGGGCCAGTGGCGCAATGGATAACGCGTCTGACTACGGATCAGAAGATTCTAGGTTCGACTCCTGGCTGGCTCGTTGCTCCTCAGCTCCTTTTCGTGCCACGAGGGCTTCCGCTGACAAGGCCCAAAAATAGCTCAGACGATAGACAGTATCCGGGCCTTCGATAGCTCAGTTGGTAGAGCGGAGGACTGTAGGCATCTCACTGGTCATCCTTAGGTCGCTGGTTCGAATCCGGCTCGAAGGAAGCGTCTCTTTAAGCCTTGGAGACCTTCAAAGGTTATTGTTTTTTCAAAGTCCCACGAAAACAGCCAGAGGGTGTCCAAAAGCGCATTCCCTGACCGGGAATCGAACCCGGGCCGCGGCGGTGAGAGCGCCGAATCCTAGCCACTAGACCACCAGGGAGCAACCGCTCGTGAACGTTCCTAAGCGGGAGCCGGAAAGATGTGTCGACTTAATAGAGCCAGTCTGTCAGTTCAAAAGAATTTCCCACCACGCTGCCCCGTGTGAGGCTCGAACTCACGAACTTCAGATTATGAGACTGACGCGCTGCCAAACTGCGCCAACGAGGCGTACCACGGCATGTTTAAGTAAACAGCAAAGGTTAAAAGTGAAAAGACTAGGCCTTTTGTTGATATAACAGGGAAGCTGTCCATTTGGTTTCGGCCAAACGTTTGTTTTGGAAGGGAACTGCACATATAAACAGACTGCGGGGAGTTCTAAGAATGGATATTCTTGCTTGTGACCATGCTTGTGATGCAATCTGAGAAAACATAGGAAATCGCTGTCGGCTAAATTCTTTTGCAGCGTCCGCCGGACGCAGTGGAGCAACTCTGGTCTGACCGTTTTCAGTGACAGAATAGCCTGACATTTCAGTATGCAATGTTTTATAAAAATAAAAGTAACAACAACCACAAAATACAAAACACAAAACTTTTCATTAAATCTGATTCATCAATTTCATATGAGTTGTTAAAGCGCAATTAGTGCATCGCATGAGGAGCAGGACTTAGTTTAAATGACTGTAGGGTTCACTTTTTTTATGAAACAGGTAAAAGGACGGAAACTCCTTGGGATAATGAAGCCATACACATAGCCCTTACCATAAATCAGGGCTGTTCAATTAAAGCGGTCGATGTTCTTTTTTTGAAGTAAAATCTACTGAACATACAAACAAAGTGTAACAATTTAAATGGATTCATCGCGAGCAAATTTCTGACAAAGCTACTAAAAATGCATCCGTTCCCTGCCATTTATAACAGAACAGATTCTAAATTATCTTCCCAATTAAAACAGTGTTCATTAGGAAATTCTCTTAACAGGCTGATCATTAATGCAATTGGTTTAAAATATATAATTCTTGCAAAAAATAGAAACAAGACCTCATGGTTTATGAATAAGCATCAAATCGAAGAGTGAAGTGTCGAAAAGTGAGGAGGAAAGGTCCCCTCTATCTGGGAATCGCGCTCCTTGTGGTACGTTATTTCTAAATGGCCTGTGTGCCATTGAACGGCTGCATTTAAGGGTCCATTCCGAAAGTGGTGGGTGCACGATTGCTGAGAGGCCGAACGCCCACACTGTCAGGATGGCCGAGCGGTCTAAGGCGCTGCGTTCAGGTCGCAGTCTCCTCTGGAGGCGTGGGTTCGAATCCCACTTCTGACATTGCTTTGCATGTCACAATGGAGACTCCAGGCTCGGCTTTACATGGAAACGGCCGTGCGCTAATTTCAGTATGCAATGTTTTATAAAAATAAAAGTAACAACAACCACAAAATACAAAACACAAAACTTTTCATTAAATCTGATTTATCAATTTCATATTTGTTGTGAAAGCGCAATTAGTGCATCGCATGAGGAGCAGGGCTTAGTTTAAATGACTGTAGGGTTCACTTTTTTATGAAACAGGTAAAGGGACAGAAACTCCTTGGGATAATGAAGCCATACACATAGCCCTTACATTCACAAGACCGTGCACTCTTTTCTTCGGAATCTGGCATGTCGAAAACAGCTTCACATTGGGTTTCATGGTGTAATGATTAGCACTCTGGACTCTGAATCCAGCGATCCGAGTTCAAATCTCGGTGAGACCTCTCATTGAAAGTCTACACCTTTTCGAGGGGGTCATGACAGGGATTGTTACCGCCCCGCTCTTTGACCATTGTACTAAAACGTTTAAGCTGTCAGGCAAACACATTGTTACAGCCCCGCTCTTTGACCTTTGTACTATAACGTTTAAGGCTACCGGTTTTGATTTGCATACGCAATAATTTTTGTTTTTTCCAGACCCTGGTCCCAAACCTTTTTCATGACTTTCATGACTGCATAAGCTTTATTCATGTATGGATAATCCCATATTGGGTCTCCCCAGCCTTCATGTGACATACCCTTTGCCAATAACATACACTCATCAGAAAAGGACCCTTCCTTCGGATAGGGAATATAACATTTTCGGTTTTATTCCCTCCGACCATCCTGCGAGATTGCTAACATATGGATCTAGATAAAATCCTTGATTATTTCTGTACATAAATGCCACTTGCATTTCTCCCGGCATTGTTCTTGAAACAGAATTTCCCATCTTACACTTCAAACCAGGCGGTGATAAAACAGTACAGACAAAACAAAACAAAGAAAAACCCTTGTGTTCAATCGACCAACAGTTTCAACAATGCTGCATGTATTATATTGTGATCATAGGTGGATATTAAATTCACCGTCTTTTTCTGACAACAATATTTCAATACATGCCGTAACAGTGATATCAATAATATTTTCAATTTTAACTGTAAGAATGTTATCTTTTAGAATAAACATTAAATAGATTTTTTTTTGTGAGTAACAAAGCCCCTAACTCAAAGCTAACACTTCGATCCCAAATTACAGTGTGATCAGGACTGCCTCAGGACTGAAACACCACAAGAATCCTACAGGGTAAGCGTTAGATTTCTGTAAGTCAAAATGAACTGTATAGAAAAACACTTAACCCTTTTATGTAGGTCTGTGACCAATCGTCAGTACGCTTGTCAGGTCTTTGTTCTCTTTGTTCTAAGAGAGAAGAGTCGCTTCCCCTCTTTCTCAGACGAGCCCCCATCTGTAAGAATGTAAACTTCTTACGTCCCCTTGTCTAAACAATATTCATACGGTTGAAGAGTCTAGTCGACGGAACACACAGAGTTTCTGGATCCAGGAGACAAAGTTTGACACAGACACAAGCGCTTGTTCAATCAGAGTCAAATGTTTATTGTTTTAAGGACAAATATTTATAAGCTTGAAACAGGAGATGTCATATAAAACCACCAGAGTGGAAAATCACCAGACTATCTGTTTAGTCTTACTCCTGCTGAACAATCAGATATGATCACGTATTTAATATTACAATATCAAAACAATTGTCCCTAGATATCATTAGGATCCTTGAGATGGAGAACAACAGATACTTATATCAACATAAGACAGCATAAGATATGATACAACTTTAAACGAGGTTACACAACAAGAAAGTAAGGCACATCTTATATGAATAGAAGCTAATACTAATAGGAATGAATACGAATTAATAAATATGATATATGAACTTTGTATTAAACACAGATGCAATATTTGTAGAGGACAGGACGAAATCCAGATTCTCATAGAAACCCACGAAACAAAAGTATAAGGTTGCTAGAAAAGCTAAAACATACCAGTGTATTTGGCAGGTGACCTGAAAGTTGGCACAAAAGCACGGCCAAACACCTTTAAGCTGTTGGTGTTAACACAGTGGGCCATATCCCCGGAGTAAGTTAGGAGAGATGCTGTTTGCTGGTCACTGCTGCAGTCGCCCGATCTTGATTCCACCTGTTCAAGCCTTCCAGGAGGCAGAGCTGGATATTCAGTAGAGAAAAGACGCAGCTCAGCCGTGTATTACTGCTTTTGTAAAATGGCTACTAGATTGAGATTAACATTGTTTTATCGATTAAATATTCTTGTTGACTTGTTTCTAGACCAGTCAAAGCACCTCATTGTTACATTGTTACAAGTCAATTACTTGATTTTGGCTTAGCAGTAACAATGCTAATTTACTCACCATTGTGTGACTGTTGCAGCGTTCACTTCTGGGAGCTGGATGGTGGTCTCGATCATCACCTTTGCATTGGTGAGGATGCACTCTCTGATGTGCTTGTAAACACGTGCTACCATTGTGAAGCAGGACCCCCTTACTCCGTCACAGCGCACTGCGTTTGAGTACAGAGCACAGAGCCTTGTGAAGATGGCCTCCACCACTCGGTTGCACTCAGGCTACTGTGCAGGACTATGAGCCCCAATGAAACACCTATAAATTATAGCAAGATAAATATTATTAATTTAAGATTGTTTTCAATGTGTGATCCTTAATCCTTAAGCCTCTTGGGGCATATCTCCAAACCAAACAGGAAGTCCGTTATTTTTGATATCCTGTTGAATTTTGTAATTTGTTTCAATTTCCACGCATCGTATTTGAACGAACTCCTCGCAGAGATTTTATCCGATCAACATCTATAAATTATAGCAAGATACTTATTATTAATATAAGATTGTTTTTAATGTGTGATCCTTACTCTGTTAATTTTTTTTTTTAATTTTCACTTTTCTATTCTGTCTGTTTAGCTTTTATTTGTGTTGTCTTGGTGTTAATTTTTAACATCTGCTCATAGCTATGTTGTCTTTGTTTTTTAGGTCGATGTGGAAATATCATATCAATAAATTAGTTCTCTACTTGGTTACTGTGCTGTGGCATTATTACAGCTTTATACACTGTTTTTAGACAGCCTGTCAGGTTTTTTTCACAATAGTGACCCCCGTCAGAGTTTTTTTCTAACGATCTATGGTTGGAACTGTGTCCATAGCAACGTAAAATTACTTCTCAACATAAGGTCAACATTAAACATAAATCACACAAAAATATATATGTTTTAAACTTAACAGGCTGCAGAAAGATAAGCTTGTCATGAAGACGACAGGTTTAACTAATTAGGGCCCGATCATGAAAAAGCAAGCCACAGGCTTGCTCTGCAGTGCATAGCCCTCTTTTTTCTGTGTTGATTATTATTATTATTATTATTCCTATCTCGCTTTGATTGCAATTTAGACAGCCTAGACATGCTCGAAAACTCACAATAAATTGCACGCACATCAGACCTTGCAAAACTTAGACACCTGGAATTGCCCAGACCTCTACGCAATACGTACATGCACCAAAATTGGTAGGCTCATGTAACACCCCGAATCATTAAGAAAAGTCTCTAAGGGCATATCTCTAGACCAAACAGGATGTCCGTTATTTTTTATTTCCTGTTGAATTTTGTAATTTGTTTCAATTTCCACGCATCGTATTTGAACAAACTCCTCCGAGAGATTTAATCTGATCAACATCATATTTGTGTCATTTTCATCTTAAGGCCTCTGCAAAGCTAAATTGCGGAGATCCTGACTTTTGCTAAGGAAACGTGACCCTGGCGGCCTGCTAAAGTTAAGCCTTCGCCATGAACAGCAAGTTGTTGTTTCTCGGGCATAGAATGTCCAACAGGCCCCAGACTTCATATCCTGAGTATAATTCGCCTGCATTATTTTGATCAACTATCATTTACTTTTTTCTTTACATGGTAATATTCAGATAGAGTCATAGCGCAACCAGCTGGCAACAGGAAATGTCATTTTTTAAACTGTTTGTAACTACTCATAGAAACACAAACAGGTCAGCATCATATTTGGCCAGTTTAGACATCCATGTCAGTTGGACTTATGGTAATAGCGCCACCAGCTGCCAACAGGAAATATGGCAGGTATAAATAAATAACAAATCCTACTATAATTCACCTGCATTAATTTTATAACATATAATATACATTTTTCTTTATATGGTAATATTCAGATAGAGTTTTAGAGCCACCTGCAGGAAAATGGAAATGGCATGTTTTAAACTGTTTTTAACTGCTCATAGAAACTCAAACAGGTCAGCGTCATATTAAGCCATTGTACATATCCATGTCAGTATTCAATTATAGTCATAGTGTCACCAGCTGGGAACAGGAAAGCTGGCAACCGGAAATATGGCACTAATATATAAATAACTTTAATAAATAAATAACAAATCCTGCTTTTAGCTACCTGCATTAATTTTATCATCTAGTATTTACTTTTTTCTTTATTCAGATAGAGTCGTAGCGCCACCAGCTGGCAACAGGAAAATGGCACTTATAAATATATTACAAATCCCACTATAATTCACATGCATTCGTTTTATCACCTATCATCTAATTTTTTCTTTACATGGTATTATTCAGATAGAGTCATAGCGCCACCAGCTGGCAACAGGAAATATGGCACATATGTATAAATAACGATTCCTATAATAATTCGCCAGCATTAATTTTATCACCTACCATTTACTATTTTCCTATTTTACTATTTTTCCTGTTAAGGAGCGGGTGAATTGACTCCAGCGAAGTGGAACCTCAGGCACAGCAGAAAGTTGGCAGACTGTGCCCTGCCTTTACTAGAGTGCCCATCTGCATATGGAGCGGAACACCTAGAGGATCCTGGGTAAATGCCACATGCTTCCGCTCGGACTTGAAGATCTCTCTCATCCGGCCGGAGATTATTAGTGGTACTCCCAGAGTGTCACAACCAGCATCGCCATCAAAGGCATGAATATGGCTCTCAATCATCGTCAGGGTCTCCTTGGTCCCACGAGTGGCTAGCTCGTTATGGTTGATACAGCGCAACACACCAGCCTCGGATGTTGGTTTAGAACTCAGCACACTTCGCCTTCTTCAGGGCGGTCAAGTCGTCCTGGTCCCACATGAAAATACAGTGGCTGAGGCGACTCATAAATGTGGCATACTACTGCTGAGAATCGGTGGTGCAACCCACAGAAAACCTTTCCATGAAGTGCCATACATCTAATCGGATGGTCATTTGCTCCCACTATTCAAACATCCTACTCAGAAGAGTGTTGCCACAGCAGGCTCGGTCGACATACAGTACCTCGGGACGAGCCACCCTGTATCGCTTGATGAGGCCTTCAATCATTGGCCCGAGACCAAAACCTTCACTGGCTGTGATCACCTGTCCATGCGCATTGCCAACATCGGGTGCCCAGGTAGCGGTGCCATAGCTGTGTCCTGCTAGTTTTCTGGACACTTTTTTAGTGGAATCCATTTTTAAGGTTCGACCATATTGTGATGTGATTGTGGCCTTGATCTCATACAGCCGTTGCAGGATATCCTGGGCATACACCTGCATCAGCCACCGGTGCTTAGGGAGAGAAGGCATTAAAGGAACAGGTTCAAATGTCACAGGCAGGATCAGGCTCGACTTGACAGCACTGGCAATACCCTTGCAACCTGTCAGATACTGGACTGTCTTTTGTAACTAGACAAAAGACAGTCCATCAGCATGACGCTCCTGCAGCTTGCTGGACTGTCTTTTGTAACCAGACAAAAGACAGTCCATCAGCATGACGCTCCTGCAGCTTGCGCTGGATCTGGCTGCTGCTATTTCCCAGCCCTCACTGATGCATCAAACTAACTACCTCAAAGTCACATGCAAGTTTTGATGTAGGCATGCAAGGGAACTGCACCCTGTGGCCAATGTCGAGCTGGGAGACGATACCACGGCTCCAGCTGATGACCTACCTCTTACATCTTCGGCACCCCAGGTACACAGATGCCACAAAGTACATCTTACCCATGGCCACCACCTGCCTGATCTTTTGATGCAAGCCTGCTGAGGTCAAAAGGTCTTTCTGACAGTCTGGTTGTGGACAGGTAAGCTTCACTTGCCACAGTTTTCGTGGCATCCAGAGCAGGAGGGGATGGCCCAAGAAATTCTCCAAGGAAGGAGAACTGCTTGTCTTCAGTGGCACCAGTGGAGGATACCACCAAAGTTTGTCCTCTCAAGATCATCTCTGGATGCCCCTGTGCTGTCTATGAACAGAGCATTGGATATCCACCTCTGGTCCACTACAGGCAGGGTATGTAACCATCCCGCTGGAAGACAAACTTTTCGTGCTGCAAAAAATTGAAAGACAGAAATAAACACAGGAATAAACAAATGCTAATTTACATTGTTTCACTTTACTTTATTATCCCTGGAAAGGAATTTTTTTTTTTGTTATATGTTTTAAATAAGATTAAACGTGTGCCTCCTCAATCTCAGTTGCCTTTGCCAGCAGTGTGCTGTCATCTATCTCAGTGGGTCGGGTGACGGTGGCTGAGGGACCTGTCAGGGTACCCCCAGGATCCTCCAAATGAAATTCAAGACTTTTTAAGACCTTTTTAATACCATTTTAAATGAAATTCAATGCCAACTCCGTACCCATTCTGAAAGAAGTATGAGGGGAAAATGTCAAATCTGTATAAATTTTGAACCCTAGAAAATAATTATGTACAAGTAGGCTACTTGAATTAAATAAAACATTTTATTTAAATTATCAGTTATATTTAATACCAACAGCGTAGCACATTTGATTTGTAATAAACAAATAGATTTGAACTTGGTGTTGAACACTACAGCCTTCGCAGCTCTGCTGCCTTGGCTGCAATTTTTTCGCCCAGGCTCTCAAGTTCTGTCAACTACTGCCTGTAGCTTCTTCTCAACGTGTTTGACTTGGCAATTAGCTCTGCCATTTTGCTGCCTTGTTTGCCCTCAGCCTCCTCTGCCATCTTGTCTGCATCCCTCCTCAGATGCTCCGCAACTTCCTGGATGGTCTGTCTTGTCTTTTTTAGCTGCTCCAACTCCTCTTCAATCATTATTCTTCTTTGACTATGTGCTTGAGATTCTTTTTTCTTTCGTTCACTTTCAAGGTGCATCCTGTACCTCACCCTTGCTGATGTGACTGAAGACAGGAGCTCTGGTGTGAGGGGCACCTTGGTAACACCCCCATGCATGGACAGGTAATCTCACACGACTCTTTGTGCAATGACAGTGTCCTCTTGGATATAAGAAGTTTCTACTTGTTTATTGATAGAGAAGCCCCTCTCCACCGTAGCCTGCCCATGGGAGAGGAGCAGAAGGTTTTTGATGAAAGCCCAGAGCTTTGGGTAGGGCTGACTTATATAAGGATGGATAAACACATCCAGCCTCTTCTCGAGGGGCTTGAAAGACAGGAACTTCTCATTCCTCACCTCCAGGGACAACAATTATGAAAATTGCTGAATGATCAGATCACCTAAAGAAAGAGTGAAAGAAATAGCACTCACATCAAATGTACACATGTTTCTTTTGTAAATTGTATGCCTAACGTCAAGACTTAATCTTATGTACCTGTAGCAACCCCATCTTACTGCTTGTCTTGAAGAAACCTTTTGACTAGACACTTCATCTGGCCCTGACACAATTCTAGATTTGAATACATCACAGCTGGGTTAAGACAAGTCATTTGCCTTACAGTTGGGAATTTCAAAGGGTTCTTCTCTTGAATCTTCTTCACAACTTTGGACAGACCCTCCATGCATTCCTTTCTGAACTGGAGGACAGAAAGCTCCTCAGTGGATCTACTCTGCTGCTGACGTTCCTAAGGATGAATGGGGACAAAATTAAGTAAATTGCTTCCTCTCCCTCCTCTTTCCTTCTATCCAGTGAGGGGCTGAGCAGACGGGTCTAACAACAGGGACACCAGGAGCAGTCTGGTCACACATTATGTATTTCCTAAATACCTTTATTGCAGCTTCAGCTCCAATGCCAATATCAACAGCTCTTAGATGAACTCTGGACTGTATGTCACTAACATCAAGCCGGACCAAATGCTGAGGTGTGGCATCATTGAGAAGTTCTTGTTTAATGAATCACCTCAGCAAACTCTATGAAAAGACATAAATATACATATTTGAGAATACAAAATATTTTAAAATACAAAATAAGCACTCTGACTTTACAATGTTTCTTTTCTTCAGTATTATTAAATGAGCCTAATTTATCTGACTATTCAGAATATTTGCATTTTCAATTCATTCAGTCTTAGCTGTAGTCTTAGCGTAACTGTGAACGAGAGGAGATTTTAAAATCACTATGACAATAAAATGAGAAGATTACCTCACCTTCAGCAGTTCAGCCAAGTCATTACCAATGAAAGGCAGCACAGGATCATCAGTCTGGTATCTGGTGAGGAAAGGTGTTACACTTCGACACACTGCCATGAAAAAGTGAAGCTTTGCCAGAATGAGAGGCTCTTTGGTTGCCGCTGCAATGGTATCATAGGAGGACGTCGCAGGGTAAGGAAGCTTTTTGGTGCTAACAGCCTCAACATACTTGATCATGTCTGGCCAGATGGGGGGGCCATCTCCGCCACAGGGAGGTTCTCGACCCAGCGATGACCACAAAAAGGCAAAGCGAAGATTTTGGACTTTGTGAGATTACAGAAATCCTCCCTTCTTGCTGGCACATTGTGAAAAATTGTATGCAGAGCTCTTAGGAACTTCTCCATTTGCCAGTCGGTGAATCCACATTTGACAGAATTATGGAGAGTATGCAGGCCACAACTCCCCACCACTGCCAGCTGAGCACCCCCAAATGCTCTGCATGCTCCTGCTGCAACATTTCCAAAAAACGCCAATTAACACTGGGTCCAGCCATAGACACAGAGACCATCTTCCTCAAGTCAAGGTCACATACACACTCCTAAAAGACATGAAATGCAAATTTTAAACAAAGACATTATACAGCCTACATAATATCTAGCATGATGGAGGTTGGGGCATCAAGGTTAAAGGGTTCTGTCTGAGTGGTGAGATACAGGTTCAGACATGCAAACTCACAACTTGTGAAAATGGTGACATGTTAACAAAGTAATTTGTTTGGGGAATTATCCCCCATGAGACAATTTTTATGATTTAAACATGTAAATGAAGCATTCTGGTGCATTCTGAAAAGAAAACATTTTGCTTCAAGACATTTCCTTCAAGTAAAAAAATAACAATAAAACCAATAATTAAAACAATTTGATATCATATTAATTAAGTTGGGGCCTATCAAGTACAGTACATAAGAAGAAAAAGATCTCTCACTGTAAAGTAAACCATAAGGAACCCCAGATGGTAAATCATTTTAATATTAAAGGTTAAAAATTATTTATTTGTAAGCTACTTTCATTTAAATCACACATAAGGAAGTTTTTATAATAATGTTACAATACATTTTTAATGACATAATATGTTTCTACTTTTTAAATAATGTCTGTCATAAATAAATCAAATTTATTTTGAAGCAATATTCTCATCAGACTTTACATACTTAAATCTGCATAATTGTGATTTTCATGTCAAATTCTTACATTTGATCAAATTCAGTATTAATGATAAGGCTGCCGTTATCAATCAAATTAAGTAATTTACACTGCAAAATTGCAACTGTAATAAATAATTTTGATGAGATTGATGTTTAAACAAATAATATAAAAAAACAATGATGCCTTTACACAATAAACTAATAGCTGACAGCAAGTGACCGTCTTAATAAATGAATCATTGAGTCATTCATTAAAACGATTTGTTCAAAATGCTGAATCATTCAATAACAGAACACAGCACTTTAGTGTTGCTTTTCTTTTGTAACTATTTTCGTCGTTGAAATAGAACAAAACGATATTGTGTCTAAATTGTAAAAGACTACATATTAGCTAGGCTACTTGTTTATTAAACTATACATTTAATGTAACATTTGCAATCGTGATATTATAGAACACCTCACTTGGTCGTGTTATGTTACTTTACTATATCATATATTATTTATAAATAAAAAAACTCAGAATAAAAACTTACTTTGAAATGTTTGAGCAAGTCCACCGCCGTTGCATGACCCATTAACTGCAAGCCGAAGTATCGTGACTGGACGTGGTCTTCCACCCAGTAGCGAATATGAAGGTCCGACTGCTTACTTTTCGTCACCTTATTGAGAGTCTCCTTAAACATGATCACAAACCCGTTGGACATATTGACATGGTCAGTCAGTTCTTTCGTTATAAAGGGAGCTAATCCGAATTGAGTAATATATGCCGTTTTGTTGCTTCCACACTAGAATGTAGCTGCAACCTCCGAGTCAGGAAACATGATTTTAAAAATCTCTGTAACGTTTTCATTTGAAGTGTAAGAGTGGTGCTCAGAGACTGTTTTAAGGACCCACATCACCTCTGCCCGCAGAGTTGGTGTCGAGCCACAGTACGATAGAATGTTCCTTGGCTGTGGTGGCATTTCTATTGTAGAAATGTCTTCATTATTGATAGTCAGAGCTGTTTCAGTAACCGAAGTGATCTGTGGTGCACAGCTGAACGGGCCAATAGATGGTTGGCGCTGGCGAGCAGTGCTACACACGGTGTGTTTGGCACCCTTCATATGGGAGTCCAGGGCCGTAACACCCATTGTCGCTAGCTTAAAAGGTTTCCTGCACCAACAGCAATAGGCCTCGCGTTCATTTCCTGGCACAAGCTTGACCCAAACGTAATTCGGATTCCTTGTCCACAGCGGATTAAACCGACACTTTCCCATTTTAGCCGACAAACTAGGCTAGCTACTATCTTGTTCTGTAATTTACCTCACTTGCCTAGTAACCATAGTAACGGGTGAGCGAGCTTTCGCGCTTACTGCTATGACGTGAATTTTTAATTAGCCTACACTAGTAACAGTTCATTTTGTTACGGTATGAACTTAATCCTAGGAAAAGTTAAAAAAAATAAAATAAAAAAAATAAGACATTTATAACGAAATTACGTAATGTAACTTTTATGTAACTTTTTATACCAACTTCAAGGCTATTAAGGCCTTAATTTTGGATTATCAAATTTATGACTTTTTCAATGCTTTTAAGACCCCGCGGGTACCCTGCCTGTGGCTGACTCAAAGGACACAGTCGGGCGGGTGACGGTGGCTGAGGGACCTGTGGCTGCCTCAATGGACACAGTCAGGTGGGTGACGGTGGCTGAGGGACCTGTGGCTGCCCCATAGACACAGTCGGGTGGGTGACGTTGGCTGAGGGACCTGTGGCTGCCTCAATGGAGACAGTCGGGCGGGTATGGGTGGCTGAGGGCCGCGCACATGCCTGGGTCAAAGCTACAAAACACAGCACAGATAAACATAACAACTGAACAGGAATAAATACTAAACAAATCAAAAATGTGTTATACAAATAAATGTTTGCCAACAATGTGTGGCATTAAAGGGTGAAACCAGCCTTTCTACTGTTGTGCAAGGTTTCTCTGGTTAGGCAACTTCCCAACCAAGAGGGAGCATAGAGAGGCGGTGGAAGTATGAGGGGTGGTAGTGTGCTGGGTGGGGGAAGCATGCAGGGTAGGGGCAGCGTGCTGGGTGGGGGCGGTGAACTGTGTGGGGCCAGCGTGCTGGGTGGTAGCAGCATGCTGGGGAGCTTTCCCAGCATATTGCTCTTCCTTCATGGCAATGGCAATTCTGCCCGAAGGAAAGAGCTCAATATACTCCCTGAAACTCCCCTTGTTGTGCGAATGTTCTTGGGTGTCTTTGCTGCCTCCTGTGGGGTCCCTCTTCATATCTGCCACCAGGTTAGCAGCATACCCCAGGGCATTTTTAGCCACCCACCTGAATGTTTGCCCAAAACTGGATTTCAAAGAAACCCAGCAGGTGCTTTCTAATAGATAAATCCCCATGGTGCTGATGTAGGCTTTTCTTGGCCTGGTCAGGACTGCCTCTGGGGACAGGGGCCTTGTGAGCGGCTTTCCTTTGCTGGCTTCCTTCACCTTTGTCGCTTCCACTAAATCTGTCAGATTCAAGCTGCCATCAGCCCGTCTCCTGAAGCGAGATTCCATCTAAATAAATAAAAAATCAAGATATAAAAACTATAGAGGGGCAGACAATCACATTTTGAGGATTTATTTTTGTGTGTACTTATGCCTTTTTCCATGTATAACAGTCTTTGGCTGGTCTTAAAATTTTAACTGTATATATTTTATTTCTATTTCTTACAACTAAATAATTGTGTTTTTTAATAATAATTGTTCACTTGTCATCCAGAAGAGCTGCTAAACTGTATTTCATTGTTCCTAAACAGTGACAATAAATATCTATTCTATTCTATTTGGGAACACATGAGTTAATGCAGCCGTTTATATTACAGTATTACCATGGGCAATTCGACGCAAAGATCAACCTTACCATGAAAAACATTTTATTTACAAAGAGTTTCCACTACATTTATAGCTCAGATGGAAATATTTGGTAGTTTCAATACCCGTGTGATGTCTCTCTAAACGATTTCAAAGCATTTGCGATTTTACATTTACATTTAGAAGACGGTTTTATCCAAACCGATTTACAAATGAGCTAAACAATGGAAGCAATTGGAACAACACAAGCAAAACAAAAAAGCATAACTGCAATAGAATTGGTCTCATATAACTTAGCCCATCACAGTATGTATGCAAACCTAAAAAGTAGAAAGTGAAAGAGGTCAGAACTGATCGGTTAGGTTTTGACAGAAGAGATGTGTTTTATATTTAAATATTTGTCACATCCATAACGGTACTGTAGCACCTCTAACCTGAATTAGAATGGTAGCTATATATCTAGTACCTAGGCTCTGAGCAGTAATTGACAAGACTCACAAGAAGACTTAATTTTTTAAACCGAACAGCTGGCAGGTTTATTACACAATCACTGTGCAACACACTATTCACAGAATGATTTTGTCTCACATTAGAAAATACCCCAAAATAAAATAGAGCTCTTTCTTTTAGGAAAACAATAGGAAAACAAAATAAATTGTCCTCTGAAAAATAGAAAGTCAATCTACCCGGGTAGTAAACCGAAACACATTCAAGTTTCCTTATCTGGAATCCATGGAATCCAAAGTCTGGATACAAATCAGTTCAGTCACTCCGCAGAAGAGAATCCGACACAGCTGGCCACACTGCGTCCAAACGTTCCTTCTGTAGAATATCACTCACTGGGACAGGCTCGCCATCGAAGTCCGTATGGTTTGGAACCAAACTAAATCCAGGATAAAAACCAATCTGTACATAGCAGTACAGAATAGAAAAAAAAACAATTATAATTCTTTCTATCTCCTTTTTATATATGTGGTACCTCATTTACTTTTCTTTTCTCAATAAACTAGTTACACATTTAGAACCATTAGCTATGATTATAAGAGAACTGTTCAAATCATACAACAACCATGCTCCATACAAATCTGTCTGACTAGAGACTATAGTTCACATTGCAAACCTAAGACATGGTACAAAATTTAAACAATAACCTTTTTTTTTCCTAAATAAATGTTCCTTAAAGGATTAATGCATTCTTCAATCATAACATATAATGAACTGTATGCTATTAAACTAGTAAACAACATGAAATGAATGCATTATTTCCCCATTAGTCATTTTACATCAGTGAAACACATTTAGAACACAGTATTTAGCTCAATGTTCAGTTTAGCAAAACACAAAATTCACACACTATGAGCTAAGTGCAATTAAACATATTACAATACTCTCATGTCACTCCGATTGGTTTTATTATAATAGCATGAAACCTAATACTGTTTACTGATAGCATCACCTCGTGTTAGCTAGCAATATGGTAAGCTAATGAGCACATCGAGACAAAAGAAACTCACCGGAGGTTTCAGCAGAAATCACGGTGGAAAACAACATAAAACATCTCTCACAATGCAGTCCTGGGGTTACTAGTAAAATATTATTTTATCAACACTTGATTAGCAAGTTTAACAACTCCTGATTAGAATTGTCTCGATATCGTACTGTTTTCAATCTATTTTCGCCAGGTGAACTAGAGCTTTTCCTGATGTAACTTGATACAGCGGAAAATTCCCAATGACGGACATAAAAAAACAGTGTTTGCACGCCCTCTAGTGGCACCATGTAATTCAACACCCAACTAATTAACCCTTTAGTGACAGCATATACTATATGGGTTACACACTCCCCTCCTAAATCAGCATGAGTCCCTTCATGTGCTACAATATTCTGGCTCAAACTGTTATAAGTTCTTTACTTTCATATTCACAAAATATACTGAGTGCATTGTTGAAACTTTCTAAAAGGTTTTGAGCAAATGATATGAGGGGTTTTCCCAACTGTGGGTAGTGAAATCGGCCAGGTGCTCGCCTTGACCTTTCAGATCGACGTACTGATGCATCTTCCCTAACTTCTCCAAGTACTTCCTCATCTTGTTGATCACAACAGTCAGGGATTTCAATGTCAGTTTTCTGTACTCCTATTTTATTATTTCCATCTTCTGGGTCACCAAGATCCAACAAGGGACCATCATCATCTTCTAGAACGATAGCTGTCATCACATTCTCCACATCCTCAGTAGGAGGTTGTTCAACAGTAGTCTCTGGCTGTAATTCTTCAGCCTCTTCAAGACACACCTCTGCTCCTTGTGCCGACAATGCTAACTCAATACCTGCTGCAAGCTCCCCTGGAGACTGGGGTGGTAATGTCTTGCACAAATCACTCTTTCCAGGGAGATGGGCAGATGTATCCAGCTTCTTTTGGATGTCGTATACATTTGTGAACATTTCCTCAGTAAAGGCTGAGGGTATCACAGAAAAGACGGTGTAGTCGTCTTCAGACTCACAATCTTCCTCTTCTTGCTGCTGAGGAGAATTTTGTCGTGTCCTGGGACGATGTGTGGCCCTGGGCTGATCTGATTCATCTTCTTCAGCTTCATACAACTGCCCACATGGTAACAGAAGATCCCTGTGCAGAGTGCGGATTGGACCATCTTGATTCACTGGCTGTACCATGTAAACCGGTATGTCTCCCATCTGTTTTAGGACACAGTACACAGCAGACTCCCACTTGTCTGCAAGTTTGTGCTTGTTCCGCAAATGGACGTTCCTCACCAGGACTCTATCCCCCACTTCAAGGATAGATTCTCGGACCCTCTTATCAAAACGCTGTTTGTTTCTGTCAGCAACTTTCTGAGAGTTTTCAATGGCTGTCTGATAACTCTCCTCTAGCCTAGACTTGAGATTCCGCACATATTGTGAGTGAGATGCTGGTTTCCCCTGTCTGACAGGTAAACTGAATGCAATGTCTACAGGCAACCTGGGTTGTCTCCCAAACATCAGCTCGTAGGGACTATACCCTGTAACCTCATTTCTGGTACAGTTGTAGGCATGTGTGAGTGGTTTTACAAAGTCCCGCCAGTGACTCTTCTGCTTATCCTTTAGAGTACCCAACATGCCAAGAAGGGTGCGATTAAACCATTCAACCGGATTTCCTCGTGGGTGATAGGGACTTGTCCGCACTTTCTTGATACCAGCTATGGCACAGAGCTCTTTAATAGTTCGAGACTCAAAGTCCCTGTCCTGATCACTATGCAGGCGCTCAGGAAACCCATAATGCACCAGGAATTGCTCCCACAGGCACTTTGCAACCGTAGCAGCCTTTTGGTCTTTAGTGGGTATGGCTACTGCATACTTTGTAAAGTGGTCTGTGATGACCAGGATGTCTTTAGTGTTGTGGGTGTCAGGCTCAAGCGATAAGAAGTCCATGCAAACCAGCTGCATTGGCCTAGATGTCCGGATACTGACCAGAAGTGCTGCTTTTTCAGGCGGAGTCTTTCTTCTGACACATCGTCCACATGTTTTGACCTTGTGCTCGACGTCAGCAGCCATTCGTGGCCAATAGAATCTTGATCTTTCCAAGTCAGTTGTACGCTCTATCCCCATATGCCCCATGTCGTCATGAAGGCAAGTGAGTACAGTTGCCCTGAGTGACTCTGGAAGTACGAACTGATAGGATGTTTGCTCTTCACACTGACGTTTCCTGTACAGAAGACCATCTCGCATTTCAAGACGCTTCCACTCTTTAAGTACCAGCTTGAGTTCAGGGGAGTCAGGACTGATGTCACTGGGTACTTTGTCTCCAGCTTTTAACCACCTAATGACATGCTTGATGATGGGGTCAGCTTCCTGTCGTTCTCTGAGTTCCACTTCACTAAAGGCGGGTACAGTTTCATGTCCTATTAAGTTTTCTTCACCATAGATGTCTGGTACAGCCTCAGCTTGGAGAGCCAGGGATTCAACCATCGTAAGGGAAGGTAAGTAGTTGTCTGGCTCTCTTAGAAGGTGTCTGTGACAAACAGCTGTAACCACATCTGCAGGTAAGTTTAACTGGTCGGCTGATGATGCTAGATGATGTGACGTGAACCGTTTTATCCTTTCTTTCTCTTCCAGTTCAGCATCATCATCAACCAACATACCATGGGGTCGCCTAGAGAGGCCATCGGCATCCTGATTGCTCTTTCCAGGCCTATACTTGATGTTGAAATTGAATGTGGAAAGGGCTGCAAGCCAACGATGACTGGCGGCATCTAGTTTAGCTGAGGTAAGTATGTAGGTTAATGGATTGTTATCCGTTATGACAGTGAAGGTATTACCATAGAGGTAATCTTGGAACTTCTCTAGAATTGACCATTTTAAAGCTAGGAACTCCAGCTTGTGTGCTGGATACCTCGCCTCGCTACTTGAAAGGCCCCTACTGGCATAGGCAATGACCCGTGTTTGTCCGTCCTGCTCCTGATATAAAGCAGCACCAAAACCAGTAGTGCTAGCATCTGTGTGCAAAGTATATGGTAGCTGTTGATTTGCAAACCCCAAGATTGGAGAGGAGGTTAGCTTTTCTATTATGCACTCAAAAGCTTCCTGACAAGCAGGTGTCCATCTTTATGCAAACGGCTCTTTTGGGTTGAAATATTTGCCTTTACATGTCATCTTCTGACCCTTTTTTAGAGGTGGGTATCCGGACGTGAGATTGTTTAGTGGCTTAACTATTTTGGAATAGTCCTTCACAAAACGACGATAATAGCCGGAAAAGCCCAAAAATGACTTCAGTTCTTTAAGAGTCTGGGGCTTTGGCCAAGTTTTCAGAGCACTGACTTTCCCAGGGTCAGTCTCCACACCATCTCTTGAGACGACATGTCCAAGGTAATGCACAGAGGTTTGAAAGAATTTGCATATACATGCAGAAGTCTGGCTTCATGTCCCTCCAGGGAGTCTGAGAACACAATTAGATCATCAAGGAACACTAGCACCTCCTTCAAGTTAATGTCACCCATACATTTCTCCATCAACCGTTGGAAGGTGCTAGGCGCATTGGTTATTCCCTGTGGCATCCGACTGAACTCCCAAAAACCCAGGGGGCACACAAAAGCAGTCTTGGCTTTGTCACACTCCTCCATGTCGATTTGGTAGTAGCCTGACTTGAGGTCCATCACTGAAAACCATTTTGACCCGGTAAGGGCCGAGAATGCTTCTTCCAGGTTTGGTAATGCATAAGCGCCCTTTATGGTCAGCAGGTTAAGCTTTCGGTAATCGACACAAAGGCGGATATCACCATTCTTTTTCCTTACAACAACGATGGGTGAGGAGTAAGGGGACTCCGACTCCCGTATCACACCAGCTTCCAGCAGTGATTGCAAGTGTTTCCTCACAGCTTCATAATCATTTGGATGGATGGGCCGTGCTCGTTGCTTGAAAGGAGTCTCATCTTTTAGTTTGATATGGTGTTTGACTTTGGTGGCATGGCCAAAATCAAGTTCATGGTGTGCGAAAACATCAGCATAACCGTTGAGCTTCTCAGTGATTCTGCTTTTCCACTCCTCTGGCAGAGGGGACTGACCAAAGTCAAACGTCAGGCTGCTTTTGGTGGTTTGACACGATGGAGAAACAGTGGCACTACAACAGTCTACAGTAGCAGAGTTTTTGTCAGGTAGGCAAACGTTTTCAAAGATCTGTTCAGGAGCATGTAGTTCTGCAATAACACAGTTTGCGGTGATTGTTATATCATGGTCGGTTTCATTTCTGATCCAGACAGGCAACTTCTGTTGGTGCTGCTGTGGCAGATTGATGAGACAACAATCAACGAAAATCCCACCAGGTAAAGCAGAGGTTGTTGGTTGCTCCAGAACGGCCCATTTCTCAGTATTGGCAGAACTGACGTTGGCATGCCCTTCCACAGCAACTTTCTCATGTGCAGGAATGACTTGCTGTGTTTTTCCTTTTAGTGTCATAAGACCAATTTCTCCACTGGTGTTCAGCCTTTTTCGAAGCTCAAGTGCTCTGAGGATTTGTCTATAACCATAGACAGTTGAAGTGTTTTTCCAAGTGTTGTTCTGGCAGTGTTCATCATATAGCACATCAAGTAAGTTAGTCCCTATCAGAACAGGTAAGTCACTGTTGGAGCGTAAATCAGGCACAACTAATGCTAATGTGGATACTTCAGGTTCCCAATCTTTTGGAAAACCAATGTTGACTTCTACGTACCCTAAGTATGGAACAAACTGACCATTAGCACCCTCTACATCAAGTAGATTGAAAGGCTGGATTGGCTGCTCTGATAAGTGTTTTTTGTAGAATGCGGTTGATCCTGTGGTCACCTGAGATCCGGTGTCAAGGAGACTGTAACAAGGTTCAATAATGAAGGAAGAAAGGAGGCGGGGTCGGCGTGGCTGAGAAACAAGAGATACTTTTATTTTATAGTCCACTTCCGGGTATTCAACTTCCGGGTTTCAAATGTTCACTTTATATATTCCTCTCTCGTAGAGTAAGATCCTTTTCATGTAATCCTGGAGTCCACTCCTCGAGGCTTCTCCGTCTGTGAGTTTCTCAGCCGTCTCTCTCTCAATTCTCTCTTCCTCCTTCGTGCCTTAAATGCGTCTCCTCGCCAATTACTAGAACGAGAAGCAGGTGATTTCACTATAGCGTTGATCTGCTTACTCACCGTCATTCTCCCGACACGCCCTCTCTCCGCAGACCGTGTTAAGCCACGCCCCCCTTGCCACAGAGACAGTTACAGTTTACTCCTGACACAGTAACATTGCTGGTGCATTTCTCCCCTATTAATCATTTTGGTATTTTAGACTGGTGCTTTGTGCTGTGCAAGTAACTTGAAGTATTCTTTTTAGCTTTTGGTTTGGGACATGTGTGATTAGTCATTGTTCCTGTTTGCCCCTCAACAGGAACAGAACCTAGTTTAACTCTGGCTGATTTTGAGCTTCCCACAACCGCTGCTTCTCTCTGAGTTCTTTTCGTTTAGCCTCAACAACGACTGGATTGGGCTCATTGCTACAGGCTGGGGCTATATGTCCATCTTCACCACAGTTAAAGCAGTACCATGGGCGAGGTTTCTTGCTGGATTTTCCCACATTCTGCTGTGGTGATTTCTCTGCAGGCTCTTTTAGCTTAGATTTCTTTGACTTGAATGTCTTGGTGGTAGCTTTTGCTGAGGACTCATCCATTGATGCTTTCAAGGTTGCCAGCTGGGCTTGAAGTTGTGCTATTTGTTTTTTTCATTTTCTTTGTACCTGCATCAGGGATGTCTTCTGCAGCAGCAGCTGCTATGTCTTTCTCATCAGTGTCAAAGTCATACACATTCAGAGAGTTAGACTGTACTCTAGTTTTGGTACATCCAAGATGCTGCTTCATGCGGCAGGACTTGGCAGTTTGCTTGTCCTCTTCAGTTCGCAGTAAGAGCAACAACTCAGGAGATGAGGGTGGGCTATACTTTTTTTGTTCCAGCTGGAGATTTGTGATAAAGTTGTTGTTCCAGCATCCCCTGCAGAACTGTTTCAGCAGTTGGCGGTCTGAGTCTCCAGCAGCAATACCATTTCTTTTCACTACATTGCTCAATGTAGCCTGTAGTCGATGCAAGTAAGCAGAAGGTTTTTCACCTGCGTTTTGGTTGGTGTTTAGGAATGCCGCAAAGAGTTCATCACCATCATCCACAGTCCCATAAGCGGAGTCAAGAACACTGAGATATTCACTGGAACTGGACTGAGTCCCTAGATGTCTCACAACATTTGCAGCAGGAGGAAGCAGGCTTTCTGAAATCTTTCTGACCACTTGTTTGTCAGAGACTGTGATATCTGTGAGGTAAAACTCTGCATTGCTTCGCCAAGTGTCATAATCAACTTCTAGGCTTGGACATGGAGTTTTTCCAGAGAAAGGCCTCCACTTGGAAAAGCTGTAAGGTGTTGGCGACATATCATTGCTCTTTACGATGTGTTCTACCACCACTCTTTGGACTTCAGGTGTAGTAAGTTGTTCAGGTGTTAACTGGTAGGTTGCTCTATTACCACTGCGTGGAACCTCATAAGCCTGTTTGAGTGGAAACGGAATGCTATCCATATTCATTGTCACTTTGGGCTGAGTAGTTGACTCAGTTGGGGTTTGGTCAGTTACCAGGTCTGCCACTGTATTTGTGTCAGGGGTATACATTGGGGATATGTTGACCAAGGGGTCTTCATGCTCAACTGGGCGGTCCCGCTTTGCAGAGTGTTGAATTCTAGCTAACTCCTCTAGCAGTACTTTCTCATAATCTGTACCACTCATTTTAGCTACATCTTTTAACTCAGAAAGGTAGGACTGGGTTAAGCTTGATCCTACACTAGCAGTATAAATGCTAGACAAAAGCTGGATGTGATGAGTAATGTTAGGATCAGAAGAGGGTCTATGACATGGTAAGTCACTCTGGAGTGTTTGAATAGCTGTGCCAGATTGAAACTCAACAACAGCTGTGTTCTTGAAATCAGCATCAGAACTTTCGATCTTAACTACTCTTTCAATGGACCCATATTTCTCCAAAAAGTTAACCACCTCATCATCCACATCAGTATCAGAAAGGCCACTGATTAGGACTGAATTGGGCACCTTAATGTTCTTAGACTGAATAACATCCATGTTATAGTAAGTGAAATTGCAAAACAAACCAAAAAATAAAACACGTCAATTTACAGTCTGATGAATTGTGAACAAATGTGCCAAAGCTGTTCTGTATACGTATAGATATATATAGATATAACCACAAACTGCTCCTGGCTGGCTCGCCAAGATTTATGTAGCACCTCTAACCTGAATTAGAATGGTAGCTATATATCTAGTACCTAGGCTCTGAGCAGTAATTGACAAGACTCACAAGAAGACTTAATTTTTTAAACAGAACAGCTGGCAGGTTTATTACACAATCACTGTGCAACACACTATTCACAGAATGATTTTGTCTCACATTAGAAAATACCCCAAAATAAAATAGAGCTCTTTCTTTTAGGAAAACAATAGGAAAACAAAATAAATTGTCCTCTGAAAAATAGAAAGTCAATCTACCCGGGTAGTAAACCGAAACACATTCAAGTTTCCTTATCTGGAATCCATGGAATCCAAAGTCTGGATACAAATCAGTTCAGTCACTCCGCAGAAGAGAATCCGACACAGCTGGCCACACTGCGTCCAAACGTTCCTTCTGTAGAATATCACTCACTTGGACAGGCTCGCCATCGAAGTCGGTATGGTTTGGAACCAAACTAAATCCAGGATAAAAACCAATCTGTACATAGCAGTACAGAATAGAAAAAAAAACAATTATAATTCTTTCTATCTCCTTTTTATATATGTGGTACCTCATTTACTTTTCTTTTCTCAATAAACCAGTTACACATTTAGAACCATTAGCTATGATTATAAGAGAACTGTTCAAATCATACAACGACCATGCTCCATACAAATCTGTCTGACTAGAGACTATAGTTCACATTGCAAACCTAAGACATGGTACAAAATTTAAACAATATCATTTATTTTCCTAAATAAATGTTCCTTAAAGGATTAATGCATTCTTCAATCATAACATATAATGAACTGTATGCTATTTGTAATACGATTCAAGTATGGAAGGAAGGAGTCGGGAACCGGAAGACATTTAAACAAACATTTAATAAAGTAATAATAGCCGGCGGCCCCTCACGGACGACCGCCGGCGCAATAACATTAACATAAACATAAATACAAACACAAGTTCGGGCCCGGTCCTCTCTCTTCGACGGTCCGGTCGCCATTGTTTCTTTATACGCTCCCAATCTCCTACGTGGTGCGAGGCCGGTGCGCGCACCACTGGCGCTAATTAACAATCACTTACCGGCCTCGAACCACGGTCTCGCCCCGCCTACTCTACTACATACCCCCATCACCCCTCACAGGCCGGGGGGTACCCCCGCGACTGTGCAAGCTCCCTCCCCCTCCCTCGGGGGGGGGTGGGGTGGGGGGTATGCAGCGACGAGACGAGACAACGGGGACGGGAGCTCTCGGAGCGACCGGAAAGAGAGAGGGGAGAGAGGTAAAAAAAAAATTATAGTCCGGTTCCCTGACATGCTGCCGCTCGTTCCTCAACCAGCCGAGAGGCTCTTCCTCGCGGTGCTATGCGGTGGTGCTGGACGTTCGATGGACGGCCCGATCCTCCTCCGCCTCCTGGCGGTTGGCGGTGGCTCCTCCTTTATCCTGGAGTCGGGGCGGGTTCCCCGTCCCCTGTTCCTCCCCCTTGGGCGGACGGACGCAGGCTCCGGCCTCTGGCAGGCGGTGGCTCACCCGGCACTTCCGCCCCCTGCTCCTCCCCCTCGGGGGACGGACACAGGCTCCGGCCTCTGGCGGACGGCGGCAACCCCCCCGCTCCCACTTGGACTAAAGCCACCCCACCTCGACCCAGGGGCGCGGCAGCAAAGGTCGCCGTTCCACCGAAGTTTTGACGGTGGCCGCACTGTGCACTTCCGTTTCCCCAGAGCCACCGCTTCGGGCAGCCACTGGCGGACGCCCTTCGTCCGCGCTGCCCGAACTCTCCGGCACCGTGAGGCCACTCGGCGGCGAGGACTCTCCGACAGCATGTCTCTCCTTCCTCCCGGGTTTCGGCACCAATGTAATACGATTCAAGTATGGAAGGAAGGAGTCGGGAACCGGAAGACATTTAAACAAACATTTAATAAAGTAATAATAGCCGGCGGCCCCTCACGGACGACCGCCGGCGCAATAACATTAACATAAACATAAATACAAACACAAGTTCGGGCCCGGTCCTCTCTCTTCGACGGTCCGGTCGCCATTGTTTCTTTATACGCTCCCAATCTCCTACGTGGTGCGAGGCCGGTGTGCGCACAGCTGGCGCTAATTCACAATTACTCACCGGACTCGAACCACGGTCTCGCCCCGCCTACTCTACTACACTATTAAACTAGTAAACAACATGAAATGAATGCATTATTTCCCCATTAGTCTGCGCCTATCTCAGGAGTCATCGGGCATCAAGGCAGGATACACCCTGGATGGAGTGCCAACCCATCGCAGGGCACACACACTCACTCACTCATACACTCACACACTCACTCATACACGCACTCATACACGCACGCGAACGTGCTAACCACTAAGCCACCGTGCCCCCCCCAGGTTGTTTATAAAATACAAAAATATGTAAATGCCACTTTATTTCTGTTGATCAAAAAAGAGTGACTTACTTTGCAAATGTTGGTCTGAAGTTAATGAAAACTTGTCATCTTCAGTCGCCTTCGTCATCCTCAAGTCTCAATGGGCTCTTGATGTTAATTGGTCAATTCTTGGTTGTTACTTGGGGAATCATGGTTGCGATGCGAGTGCTGATTATTCGTTGGATTCGATTCTTGGTTGCGGCTCGGAAAGTGATTGGCTGTCATTACCAAGAATAACCACGATCTACAGGTGAAATGGAGAGCTAGCCGAGCTGACTCACGCATGTCCCTTGTCTGTCAGTGCTTCCAAGCGGTCAGGCGGAGTTGTACGGTGCCATCAATGTTAAGGGGGTATGGGACAAGAACGTACACGAGAACCAACAACAGCCTGGATGGTTCAGTTGGTAGGGCATCAAACTTTTAATCTGAGGGTCGAGGGTTCAGTTTGAAGAAAATGCTTCCCGCTCAGTTTGGACCTGTTTTGGTGGCAAACCCCTTCCATCGGGTGACCGAATTTCGATTAGTGAACAACGCACTGCAATTTGTTCAAAAAGAGCCACGCCAAGCACTTCCTCAGCTGTTCTTTAGAATGTTTAAACCCAGTTCATCCAATGGGCGCACATTGTTTTATTTTAAATTTCCTTTAATGTTCCATGCAGTTCTACCACAGCCTCCACCAACATCATATAGAGTCTTCACTTCTCCTGTTCCACCAGCTCCTGCGCGTAGACGTTCTTCACAGGATGAAGGCCCATTACCCCTTCCGGCACCTGTTGCACAATCAGCACCTCCACCAATGTTCAATATAAATAATTCTTGAAAAAAAGTAGAAACAAGACCTCATGGTTTAAAAATAAGCATGTAATCGAAGAGTGAAGTGTCAAAAAGTCCCCTCTATCTGGGAATTGCGCTCCTGGCAGGACGTTATTTCTAAATGGCCTGTGTGCGATTGAACGGCTGCAATCACGAGTCATTCCGAAAGTCGTAGGTCTACGGTTGCTGAGAGGCCTGATGCCCCCACGGTCAGGATGGCAGATTTATTTTCATTGTTTTATTGCAGCGTTGAGTATTACAATACCTGAGAGACAGCGCTTGAGGTAATGGCCTATCAGAAGTTTATCAACTAAGTGCAGATAGGCCTACGATGTAAGTATGAGTTGTTTCGTATAATGGGATAAAAAGTCTTTGAAATGAGCCAAAATAGATTCAACTTCTGCATTGTAAAGATGGCTTTTTTGATGTTGATAATATATTACTGTCCATACTACTTCATTATTTTTATTTGCTGAATAAATTGATTAAATACACGTGTTTTACATAAAATACAGATGTCAATTTACATTTAATAAGGTTATTAACATATTGCCCTTGTGAAGATAAGACATGTTTCTGGAAATCACTTCCAATCGCAAATTTTTGTCCTTTAATAAAAAGTTAATTTCCTTTCCCAATTACAGTGTTATGTTTGATTTAGTTTCATTATTCTTAAAATACAAACTAACAAATGTATTTTTTCCTGACCACTACTTCAAGTGAATTGAATAAATTAATTGAGAAATTGTCTAGGAACATTATATAACATGAATATCTGTCTTCATCTCTGGTTCCACAAGAGTGCCTGCAAATGGTGAGTTTCTTTGTTGTAGTTGTTTTATTATTCTCTTTTTGCAAAAACTAATTGTGGCTTGTAGGTTTCTGGAGAAATGGATATTCAAACATTTTCACACTTTGGAGTATTATGCCTCTTATGTGTGTACCCTAAACACTAAAAAAATACATACATAATATATGGGTGTAATGTAACCATTTAGTTTGTGCATTCACACGCCAGCAACTTCGATTTGTGTCGTTTCTTTCTGTGATGTTGTTAGAAGCTGATAGTTCTGGTTGTTCGTAACAGTTATGAACATCACTGTAGTTTCATGTCAATTCGTATAGACCTTGAATCAGTTTTATATCATTTAAAATGTCATATACAAATAACACTAGTTCATATTAAGTTATGACAAATATGCATGGATGACATGAGCTCCACTGACTATACTGTTACTGTCTCTGTTGCTGGTTGTGTAATTGCAGGACCACTCTCTTGTACATGATACTCATCATAAAAAACGATTTTCATTAAACATAGGCAATATGAATGTACTTGTATGAAATTATTAGTATTTTAACTAGCAAGTTTAGCCTCCAAATTAAGAATGTTTTGCTTTCACACTTTTGGTTTAGAACTAGAGGGATTACTTCAAATTGGGTCTCTTAATTTTTATATTTTTGGCATTTGAGTGTGTAATAACTTTACCTAATATTTACAGGGGTCATAATAGTGCTTTCTCTACTGTATATTAACTCATTCGCCACCAGCCTTTTAAAAAAAAGTTGCCTGCCTACGCCAGTTTTTTTACTTTTTCACCCAACATTAATGGCTCACAGTAAATTTTCTGTAAAGAATATACGGACAAACAATATGTCAAATGAAAGAACAGAGTCTCAGCTTTTAAACAAAAGAAACCATATTCTTCTATCCTCATTTGTTCGTTTTTTATCACTCCATATATAAGGGTAGGTTTCTTCAAATATGCATCACTTTGATTAAACAGCTGAAATAATTAACGTTTTTTGTCAAAGATTCCGCCCAGATTACACTCAGAACAATCATTAAAAACCTCTACAACATATACGTTCTGGGATTCTGTAATTTTTCCCAAAGGTGTGTAATAGCGCCAACTGTTGTACAACAGTACAAACACTGATTGCCGTAATAACTCGTCTGTGGTGGGGATTTTTTTTTTTATTGACAATGGCGGTGAAAGAGTTAAACAATTTAAAGACGAAAACGTCTTGGTTACGTATGTAACCTCAGTTCCCTTTCTGTCGGTCTCTCGACGTTGTGTCGAGAACGACAGATGGGGTTCGCCCTTGAGAACCAATCAACTCTGACTACTATAGAAAAGGCCAATGAAATTTGGCGAATGAAATTTGCATGTCGGGATCCGCCCCCGGATATCCGGTATAAAAGGAAGCCGGCGTGCAGCATTCATTTACCTCTTGTTCTGAAGAGCCTGAGAGCCTCTCACGACTGCAGCAGAATACGATTCGTGTTTGTGGCATAAGGGACACAACGTCTCGTTCCCTCCTTAAGGGAACTGAGGTTAGATACGTAACCACGACGTTCCCTTTCTGTCGGTCTCTCGACGTTGTGTCGAGATCGACAGATAGGGTTGCCTATGGAAAACGCCACAACACTGTATTGCTTCACAATCTCAGCAAAGTGAGGGTAACAAGCCTGGGCGTGTCAGCTCGAAGCTTTCGTGAAACTGTAACTTTCCAGTGTGGTGGTCGGGGGATCCCAGAGCTTTCTTGGAGAAAGATGGGTACAGCCCTGACCGGTAACCTTTCACGGACGGGGCCTTAGCTCTTCTACTGGCGAGAGGCCGTCCGGCTCGGGTTTACACTGGGTGAGCGCAACTCTTAATCAGAGAAGCGCTGCAGAGGCCACCTCCTACCCGTGGGGAGGAATATGGTGGATATAGGTATGGTCTCGTCCTTGGAGGAGAACGCATGGAGCGTGCGGACAGGGTAGTTAACCGCGAGGTGGAGATCCACCTGGGGAAGCTCATGGGTAACCATGTGTGGGAACCATTGTCATGAGGGTATAGCAGACGGAACAGCACAAGTGGGGGATGTTACTGCGTCTGATAGCACCAGGCCGGTTAGAATTATCTGTGATAGGTCATATGGTGTCCCGGCCTAAGGGGGAAGGCTGCTCTGCCCAGCCAACCCCCAGGGGGTGCTTGCTCAGTGTCTGGGTAAGAAGGAAGTTTGGTGAGGTACCAATTTCTTAGCCATGTGTTTGGGTAAGAAGAAAAGGTAGATAGCACACTGACCCAACCTCTTGGAGGGTGGGAAGGTGCTTTCGCAGTTATACCCCCCCCCGGTACCAGTCCTACATGTCACCACGCAGGACGTGGGCTGACACAGGGTTTACGCGAAGGTTGCTAACCCTTGCAAAGGTGTTTGGGCGTAGCCCAACCCGCAGCTCTACAGATGTCTGCTAGAGAGGCGCTTCTGGCCAGTGCCCAGGAGGCTATACCCCATGTGGAGTGAGCCTTCAGTGGGCATGGGACATTCTGAGATCGGAATGCCGTCGTAACAGCATCCACGACCCAGTGTGCCAGCCTCTGCTTGGAGACAGCCTTCTCCTTCTGCTGTCCTCCAATACAGACAAGGAGCTGGTCAGACCCACTGAAGCTCTGCGTGCGGTCCAGGACACAACACGGATGGGGTTGGGTATTCCTTCACGATGGGGAGCGCTTGCAAGTTCACCACTTGGTCCCGAAAGGGAGTAGTGGGAACTTTGGGCACGTATCCGGGCCTGGGTCTCCGGATAACGTGAGAGTTACCAGGGCCGAATTTAAGGCAATCCAGAGACACAGAGAATGCTCAGAGGTCCCCTACCCTCTTGAGCGCCAACAGGGGGCCGTCTTACTCAGGTGAGGAAGATCGGAACCTCCGAAGGGCTCTTGGACCCACGTTAGGGTCCAAGAGGGTATGGAGCGGACATGAGGCGGATTCCGCCCTCTCGCGTTCCTTAGGAACCTGGTTACCAGGTCATGTTGCCCTAGAAACTTTCCATCAACTGAGTGGCGATAGCGACTACATACACTTTCAGTGTGGAGGGGAGATGTTAGCCTCCAGTCTCGTGAGAAGGACAACACAATCCTGATCGAGCACCTCAGTGGATCTTTCTCACTGAGAGAGACACCAGGACGAGAAGAGGCACCGTCTAGAGGCGTGTAACCGCCTAGTAGATGGGGCCCTAGCCTGGGTGATGGTCTCTGCCGTAGAGGGAGAGTAGCCATCTCAGGATCTTATCGTCCCGTCTAGAGACCAGACATTGGTGTTCCAGAGGTCTGATCTTGGATGCCAGAACGTGTCCTTCCTCTGAGAGAGCAGGTCCTCTGTCAGGGGAATGTTTCAGGGGGAGTCGCTTTCCAGAGCATCAACTCTGAAGCCAAGTGTGGTTAAACCAGTGCGTTGTAACCGATTACACTTGGTGTTCCTCTTCCCTGACCTTGCACAGACACTGTGGCTCCTGGGGGGGGGAAGGTGTGCTTCCGACAGTGGTCAGCTGTGCGCCAGGGCATCTGTGCCGAGGGGGGCCTCGGTCAGGGAGTACAAAAACAGACAACGGGTGGTGTCGCAGGAGGCAAAGAGGTCTATCTGTGCCTGTCCGAACAGCACCCAAATGAGCTGGACCGGGGGTGGAGTCGCCACACTCTGCAAGGCGTATACTGAAGAGAGAGCACGTCTGCTGTCTGGTTCAATTTGCCTGGGATGTATGTGGCCCGCAGTGAGCGGATCACCTGCTAACTCCACAGGAGGAGGCGTCGGGCAAGTTGTGTTAGCTGCCGTGAGCGTACGCCACCCTGGCGATGTACGCTACGGCTGTCCCAGAGGACCAACACGTGCTGGCCCTGCACTAGAGGCCGGAGCCTTCTCAGCGCAAGCCGCACAGCCCACATCTCTAGGGCAATTGCATGCTAGCGCAGACGAGGGCCCGTCCAGCGCCCCGCTACTACGTGCTCGTTGCGAACTGGATCGAGTAACCAAGACGGACCGCCCGCATTGGTCAGCGAGACAGTGTGGGCAGCTCTCGAGTTCCCAGGGACTGTGACAGGGTGACCAAGGGGACGGTCTGCTTCATCATTTCCCAGGGGGTGGTTCGTCGGCTGGCGGAGCTAACAATCTGTCGCGGGGGTCCCCTGAGGGAAGGTTGGCTCCGCCTTTTTACCTGCCTGGCGGGACAACATTACGCACTGTCGGTTTGAGAGTGGTGACAGCTGTCGTATGTATACCACCTCACACCTCGCCAGGGTTTGAGGTCGGTTCGCCAAGTACAATCCAGTGGAGTTTGCGATCGGCTGCAAGTACACCCGGGGAGAATGGAAAAACTCTGCGAGTAAGTGGGCGCCAGGCCCTGAAAAGGCTTTGGTGACGAGGCAGGAGTCGTCCCGTACCGACCGATCAGAGCCGTGGCTGTGAAGGTTCAGGCCCGATATTGTTCTCCCTGGGGTCTTCCCGTCAGTGTCCACTCTCGCGATAAGGTTGCTGGCGGGGTGGAGGTTTCCCCCTCGACCTCTGCTACCGGGGTGCTGCCTGTGGGGGCACAGGAACCGGAACCAATGTCGAAGGGGTCCTGGGTTGCAGACGTCATGCGGGATCTCGGAGGCCTCTAGGCGGCCGAGTCGCGGCGTGAAAAAATGTGGCTAATTGCCACTGTCTGCTTCACCGTCAAAAAACTGCTGAGCGCAGGCCTCGACGATGTTGCCAACAACATACCCTGCGAGATGGGTGCATCAAGAAAGCGGACTTCCTTGGTGTCACTCTTCTGCACGAGGTATATCTGGGGGTGTCTCTCCTGGACCACAACTGTGGACATCGTCCGACCCAGGGCCTGTGCCACCGCCTTGGTCGCCTGAAGAGTTTTGTCAGCGGCGGCACGGAGATCCTGCATTATACCCTGGTCGGCATTACCCTCGTGGAGCTCTTTTAACGCTTTGCCCCTGGCGGACCTGCACATGGCGTAGAGAGAGGAGGCAGCCTGGCCCGCGGCATGGCAAGCCTTTGACACAAGTGATGCCGAAGTCTTACGCGCTTTGGGCAGTAGGCGTGGCCGATTCCTCCCAGGTGGTAGCCGTCCGCGGCACAGGAGCACCGCGGACGGACATTCCAACTGGGGGATCTCGACGTAGTCCTTGGCTGCCCCACCATCGAGGGAAGTAAGGGAGCCGGAGCTGGGATCACTGGAACGGTCCATGAGTGGAGCGTTCCAACTTTTACACAGCTCCTCATGCACCTCCGGGAAAAACATGGCACCCGGGGTGGGCGCGGTTTGCACCGCACTCCGACCTCAGGAACCACGCATCCCCGGGTTAGCATGGATGACATCACTTCTGCTTCCTCCTGAACTCGACCGCTGTGGGTAGAGCTTGGATTCGTCAGAGTCGGATGGCAGTCTCCGTCCGATGCTGCGAGCGACATCTCATCTACGTCACACATCGTTTCCGAGTGTGTGCGTGAGAATCCGGACGGTATGCCACCGCCGGTTGGGGAACGTTCAGAAGAGCGAATCGGGGTGCGAACGGCCCGTGAGCACTTGGCTGGCGGGTTTACGTTCGCAGAGTTCCCCATATCACTAACGCTGCTAACGTGGGTGGTCATCGGGGCCGTAGCCACAGATGTCACAGCCCAGGTAGCAGACGAAATGGTGGCTGGTTTCCGTAGGAAGACAGCCACCCGTGACCGCAACTTCTGAATGACAATCTGCCCGCAGTGTGAACATTGCTTCAGCATGCTAGACGCCCAGACGCCTAACGCAGCGATCGTGTCCATCCCCCTCCTCGATGAGGGGGCCGCACCCAAGAGAACAGCGGGACATGCCGCGCTGGAGGATGCTTAGTCAGTCCTGAAAAGGGAAATCTCTAACACCTCCGGAACCGCCGAGACATTTCATTCGCTGAATTTCATTCGCTGAATTTCATTCGCTGAATTTCATTCGCTGAATTTCATTCGCTGAATTTCATTCGCTGAATTTCATTCGCTTAATTTCATTCACGTTTTCTATAGTAGTCAGAGTTGATTGGTTCTCAAGGGCGAACCCCATCTGTCGTTCTCGACACAACGTCGAGAGACCGACAGAAAGGGAACAGTTTGTTTTGGTGATTGTCAGGAAAATATAAAATACTGTAAGGATTATTTTAGAGATGAGGAATCACCTTTACTGATTTCTCGAGTCAGACGGACGGTTTCATTGCACTTGGAAAACAACTACCTGAAATGTCAAAAGACAAGAACCAACTAAAGCCAACAAAGTTTACACATTTCCCATCACCAATGAAGCAGCAATCATGGTTTTACGTAAGCACATTGAGTGTTTTGGAGCTGAGGAGGCCAACACCTGTATTAACATCCATTCTTCAAACTAGTAAGTCCATCAGGGTCATAGTATTGACAGGAACAGTAGGGATGTCCAGACCTCTAGCTGCAGTTTTCTGTATAGGATTTTAGCTGCCCAACAGTTTTTAGCCTTGTTTTTCAATTTTTGTTTAATAATTATTTTAAATATACAGTACTGGTTCAAATTTATGTTTTTTCACCTTTTATGGTAATAGTTAACTCATTAAAACCATTGAATTACACATTTGTACCTATGAATTATGTTGTGACTAAAAGCATCTAAAATAAATCAACACTACCTTATATTTTAGCATCTTCAGTGTGGCCTCCCTTTGATTCAAATCTATGTGTGAATGTGTATATGTATATAAAAACATTTTTTTTTGTAATGAAAGAAATTGACATGTTGGCACAATTATGTTTTATCTGGAAAAGTTATTTCAAACATTTTTTAAGATTTTTAAAATCAATTCAGTCATGTGTTTCCAAACTTTCGACTGGTATTGTATATTGAAAGTTCTGATTGTTAAAAGATTGTTCTGAGAACTGTTATTCTTTTTGAAATACCCAAGAGTTTATTTGTCTCTGTCCCATCCATCCATCCATCCATTTTCTACCGCTTTATCCGAACTACCTCGGGTCACGGGGAGCCTGCGCCTATCTCAGGAGTCATCGGGCATCAAGGCAGGATACACCCTGGATGGAGTGCTGTCTCTGTCCCATATTCTTTTTAAATGTAGCTGGCATCAAAATTAAAAGGAAAGGTTTAAAATCCTATAAACTGTAGAGTTGCGGTCAAAACTTTACACACCCCTTGCAGATAAAATGTTGAAAATGTATGAAAAGTAAGTTTGTTTTTGAATTATTAATGCCCTGTTATTCCACGTTATTTTCATGAAGTTTTTAACACATAATTATTCTACCTGATACTCAAGAAGTCAACACTACATTCAAAAGTCGGGTGCATGTAAACCTTTAGGTAGGGTGACCAGTTTCAATTGTTTTATTTTGTTGAAATAATTAAAAAATATATATATTTAGTAACGCCTTCCAAAAGCTATAAAATGTTTCCGGAAGGACAAAATTAATTTGACAAAAAAAAGTTTGACAAATTATAATTTTCAGAGATTTACACCCACCTTACTTTAAATACATTGTGTTGACTTCTTGAGCGTCAGGGAATGTTTGTATCTTTTGTAATAGTTGTGTATAAGTCTCTCGATATTCCTCAATGTGAATAGATTAATCTCAACATTATACAGTCTTTAGTGGACATAGATCAAATATGTTGAAGACATTGAAAAACAAAGATTGTGGAGGATATGGAGGATTTCTCAGAAGACCACTGGACAATTGATTAGCTCAGATCATACAAGAAACTCTTCAACAGCTATCACTAAAGGTGTCATTAATTGTTAAGATAACATCATACTGTATCAAGAATTAGGTGTATGTAAACTTTTAAATTGGTTTACTTTTATGAATGTAGTTATAATTTATTATAAAATACTTTTTTGTAAACTCGAACATCGGCTCCGACAGACTGATGTTGTTGATCGTAATCCTTTGTGCATCCTAAGGCGATATGATCCCTGTGACACCAGATGTAACAGAGCTGGCAGAGATTTTGGCGGAAGGACGTCATCACTCCGTGTGCATGTACCATACCCCATTAGCATCAAGTTTAAAGGCTATTATGTGTATAAAATGTGAAAGTTCTATATATTTTGAACTCGGTATCCAAATTAAAGTCAATGTTGGAAAGAGATAAAACATTCAAACAAAACTGGAAAAGAAAAGAAAATGCAGGTCAAGGAAGTTTCTTTCTGTGGAACACTAAACAATTTAAACAAGAGATTCAAGGGAAACTATCACAAAGCATACAAACACAAATCATCCAGGTCATGTAAACTAGGAGTATACTTTTAAAAGTTACAAATAGTTCTTCCTGTTGTAAAATCATTTATTGTCTTAAAAAATGTCTTAGTAGAATTGTCCTACCAATTGTTTTTGGAAGTCAGGGCAATTCCTTAGCCGCTGCTCCAAGTTCTTAAGAGCCTAAAGATCAGCTACTGGCAGTATGTTTGATTCAAGACCTATTTCTTCTTCGTTTAAAGTTTTAAGGCCCTGTACTGTTTTGTGGATCACTTTTATGTGGTCCATGATGATCTCTTGATTAGTGATGATATTACGCAGAAGAGCTGCAAATAAGTTTATCATTGAAAACTTATTACAATCCATATTAAACCAAGCACACAATCTCATATTTATTAAAGAGATTTTGTAGAGATATAAATATATACTTACAAGTATCAAGAAAAAGTTGAGGATTTAAAAGTCCTTTAAGGGTCATGGCCCATGTTCCTTCTATGAAATGGGTCAGCAGCTGTGTGGCTTATCTGTAGTTGGACTGGAGGAGTTCGGCCTCGCTGAAGCTGGACTGTAGGACTTCAGCCAAATTAATTTAACAGTTAGGTTAAATATTAAGTGAATAATCCCATGTCAAAGATGTATATCATAGAGATGGAAACAAACTTTAAAGCTCATGTCTCAGAAGTAGATTTTCATTAACAGTTTAGCCATTCCAGAAAATAATGTTGTTTTTAAGGGTCCCAACTTAGTGGTGTCTAAAACCATAAAGCACATTAATGAGTGCCATTCATTTATATATAACATGCAGACACTTGTGCAGTTACAAATTAACAGATTTATATATTTATAATCAGATCATTTTTTTTAAATATTGCATGTGTCCTTTCATCGACATGTATTAAAAAATGCTGAAAAACGAAATTGTTTATTGTTAGCTAATGTTTGCTAATGCAGTTACTAATCTTAACTAATAGAACCTTATGGTAAAGTGTTACCGGAGCACTTTTCCTCCATCGCGCCGAATCATTCTTCTTGCTTAATAGTTCCACTCTGGGCCGATCCATGCCAGCCGGTACGTAAATGGTTTCATTTTTCACCACAGGGCTGCTATCAGAAATTTTAAGGATGTTAACACAAACGCTTCATGCGCTGCCTTGGCAACACAAGAGACTGAGCTATAATGGCTCTCTGCGCATTCATTAACACAATTCAGGATGGTTATAGGACTGCTGAAAATTCAGAGCCGAGAACAGTTTGTAATTGTGTCGTGTTGAATCAGGCTCACGTGGAAAAATAGCTGTAACAGATTCAAACTGTGTTTAGAAAGATTCGTTGCGATGGTGGAAAAGCTCAAGGTGTGAAGGGATGAAGACCTGTTGATGCTTTTAATGTGACATAGAATTGAAAAATATATATTTACCTAGGCATAGAATAATGATAAGATGTCTGTACATGGAAATTACATATTGTAGGCCTCAAACACTATTGTGCCAAAGACCACAGAAAAAGAGGCCAATCCCAACATCACACCGACGTTAAAGTCTGGATGTATACTCCCAACCTTGCATATACCCACCCATGTTCTAGGCCAGCCTAACGTGCACAGCCGAATCATCAGAATTTCTACAGGTATTGTGAATAAGGTTGAGCGATGTCTACCAAATTTGTATCACACGGTGTCTACAGTGAAACCTCGCGATGGATAATGACACAGTTGTCTTCTTTAAACAAGCCGTGTGGTTATGAAGTTAGGTGCGTCTAGGCACGAGCTGCGCAGGGACACATCTTCTTTATACAGCATATGCTGGGCAATAATCATGTCTGGCATATGTCATCTGTACTGTGCAACATCTTCGTTAGTAAAACTCATGCTTATTTATACAGCAAAAGCTAAGCGTCTTCTTCAAACAGCACGAACATCATAGTTCTAAAGTCTGATTCATCTGATCTGTATCGTGCGAATTGATATGCCCCTAAAGCCTTGTTTATATTTGTTTACAATGCCATTTTATCCATCACATGAGCAGCTTGTAGAGAGAGCGGTTGCAAACCCATTGTCCGTTCACACTGGCAGCACTTGCTTTGCATGCCGTGCTGCCCCTGTACCACTGCAGGTGAGGAAGATATGTTGTTGTTTGGCCAACAATTTCTGACAACAGTTGTGTGTTTCAAAAGTTTTTCCAGCACATTTGCTGTGTATAAATGCTCTAATCTGTTAACATGAACACTGAAAACAATATGTGACTGCAGGAACTATTGGAATTCAAACTATTAGAAGCTTTTGTATGTTACCGGATGTCCAATTTGTGTACCGTGATGTCATCAACAACTAGTTGTTCAGTTTTGTTCCATACACACTGATTGGGTATCGTATTCAGGTGGTTGTCACAGAGAATTGTTGTGTTGTTATTCAATAATGTGAATATTATTGCAACATAAGTTTGTGAGTGAATGGATTTGTAATGGGTATGAATTGTTTGATTTTTCTTGCAGGTCTTTTTGTTCTGTGAGACCCAGCTGAAGATATCAAGAGCTCAGATGTTGGCATACAGTTCATTACACTGACTTCTTTGATGTTCCCTGAAAGACTGACTACTACATTTTCATTAAGCTAAACCGAGCACTTGTGACAGTTTGTGGAGTTTGTATTTAAAATGTCACACATGTGTATCAGTAAATTGAAGGTTTTGTCACGAGTTGCTGTTTTCTATTTGTCAACATCAGTTTTACCTTTTCTAAGTGGCCTATTATTCATTTTATGTGTATTTCACAAATATACTTATATTTGCTATTTATATATTTATATATACAAAAACATGTTTTTTATTGTGCATTCAAAACAATATCAATCGAACCGCAGTTGGTTTATTTTGATTTAAGCCATAAAACTAAAAAGTACAATAAAATATAAAACATAATAAAAAACATATTTGAATTTTTTCTCATTATTTAAATCATTAACTCATTTTGGAATTATTTTGACACTGATACATTATTAACCTATTCAAATACCTTAAATATACCTAACGAAATTCTTAAGGTTTCCATTAAAATACAATCATGAACCAATAGCCTTTTCTATTAAAACCACAATCTATGTAACCTACGAAAATAATTAGTTATATGACAAAACATGGCATGGTGGCTTAGTGGTTAGCACGTTCGCCTCACACCTCCAAGGTTGGGGGTTCTATTCCCGCATCCATCTTGTGTGTGTGGAGTTTGCATGTTCTCCCTGTGCCTCGGGGGTTTCCTCCGGGTACTCCGGTTTCCTCCCCTGGTCCAAAGACATGCATGGTAGGTTGATTGGCATCTCTGGAAAAATTGTCCGTAGGGTGTGAGTGCATGAGTGAGTGTGTGTGCCCTGCAATGGGTTGGCACTCCATCCAGGGTGTATCCTGCCTTGTAATGTAATGACGAAGCATTAAATAGACCAGAATATGTGCAAGGGTTTTTTAATGCCAGGCTACTTTAAAAAAATACTCTGCCTGAAGTACTTTAAATAGACAGAGTGCTGGTTTACTTGATATTTCAACATTTCAGTAGAACAGGCTGAGCCGAGTTAACCACTGCCATTACTGCCGCACATGGCCCACACTCGGCTGACTTGTTGCATGCCAGTGCCGGCAGTGCGCCAGCAGCGCCATTCTGAGGCCACATCAGGGCCGAGTCTGTCTGCTATGTGGGCATCACCAGCCAACTGTCTGGAAAATTATACTATTTCAGATAAAGCCTCAAGTAAAAATATAACATAATCTGCCATGTCTGCAGTTGTTATCGATCGTAGGTTTAAAATTCTGTGCACTTCCAAACTGTTAAACTTACTTCTAGGGACCACAGTATATTTACCTATGCGGCCTCCCTCTCTTATTAATCTCTGTGTTTCGTCAAGACTTGTACAAGTTATTGTTTCATTTGGATGGTTTCTCTGCACATCTAATACTGCCATTTCATCATCATTAGGCCTTAAAGACACAAGGGGTGCTGGGGTATCATATGGCGGGTCATCTAAACCAAAACCAACCTGATGGTGGTTAAAAACATTGGCATCTAAGTCCAATACGGTGTCTGGCTGATCGTCCGACATTGATCGAACTGTGTTTATTAAAGCTACAAGGGACTCGTTTGTAGATGTCAGTCTATGCATAGCCCCCTCACTGCATATATTAAATCATGTAATACATCTGAAACACTTTGTTCTGGGGGTCGTAAATTACCATCAGTTTCACGTTTAAATCTTTTTGCTACTGAATAATCTGAATCAAGAAAACGTTTTGGTGCGAGGTAGACGACGTACACAGGAGCTGTCCACGTTTCAGTAGTGTAGTGGTTATCTCGTTCAGTACATTGTGACTTTTCAGCTCGTTTGTCTAGCGGTATGATTCTCGCTTTGGGTGGGAGAGGTCCCGGGTTCAAATCCTGGACGATACCTACTTTAAGCATTCCGATTAAACGTGACGACACTTGGCAATCCAATTTGTGAAAGGAGGAGACCCGTGGCTGGTAAGCTCAGTTGGCTAGAGCGTAGTGTTAATAGCGCCAAGGTTGCGTGAAAGATCCCTGTACGGGCCAAAGACCATTATCTAGAATTCTGTCCATCATTCAAGGCTACAGCGTCAGGGGTCGTTCGCGGACTACGATTCACAAGTCGCAAACGTAGCCAAAATAGCTCAGTTGGGAGAGCGTTAGACTGAAGCTTTAAAGGTCCATGGTTCAATCCTGGGTTTTGGCAAGCTTTCCTCTGTCCAAGTTGCTCTCGTTACAGCGGAGCTCTTGCATTCACAAGATCGAGCGCCCTATTCTTGGGGATCTAGCAGGTCGAAAATAGCTTGATATCGGGTGTCATGGTGTAATGATTAGCACTCTGGACTCTGAATCCAGCTATCCGAGTTCAAATCTCGAAGAGACCTCTAATAGGAACTCCACACTTTTTCAAGGAGTCCCTGCCAGGGATTGTTACCGCCCCACTCTTTGAGCCTATGTCCTAAAACGTTTAAGATGTCAGGCAAGCAAAAGTGAATTTCATCTATGTCTCTGTGCAGGAATAGTATTGTACTTGTGGAACGATGAACCACATAGAAAATGGATGGTCTTTGTATTGATAAAGTAAGACAACGGTAAGTTACAACCAGGTTTCAATAAACCTCAAGGTAAAGTAGCATTTGCTCCTTTAATACTGACAACAGGCCAAAGGTACACAATGCGCCAAAGGACAATACACCCAAGGGAAAGTGGAAAAAAAAGCGGAACAAATTCCCCATGTCTGAAGCGTTTATGTGATTGCACACACACACATGCACAAAAATAATTTGGGCAGAGAGATTTTTCATGCCCTGGACTAAGGACATATTTGACAAATGCCAAACAATAAAGGGGGATAATGCTTTTCAAAAAACTACAAGAAAAGGGCAAAGAGACGCACCACATCACACGTGCACACTGGTTTATTGAAAATGCAAGTAACACAGCAAGAAATCTTGTGGAATCTTAGGTGACAACTTGATTGTCTTTGAACGTGAAATGTCCTGCATCAAGTTGCTATGGGTAAAAGCAATGCACAAACAATATGGGAGATTCAATTCAATTCAAGTTTATTTATATAGCGCTTTTCACAATGTGTATTGTTTCAAAGCAGCTTTACAGGGGCGAACAGGAAAAACAGAAAAGTTAAAACACAGCACAGTGCATGATATTTATACAACGAGTAAGATCATTCTTATGAATAATATGTAATTTCTAAATAAATAAATAAATGAATGAAACTATTTCGTAATTTGGCAACATTTCTAAGGTGGAAGAAGGCTGTTTTTGTGATATTTGAGATGTTATTTTTAAATGACAGGTTGCCGTCTAATATAACGCCTAGGTCTTTAACTGTATTTGTTGGAGTAACAGTGCAGCTTCAATTTGCAGGCTGTAATCTGAGATATTCTGTTTACTTGATTTTGGTGCTATAAGTAATATTTCTGTTTTGCTAGAGTTTAAAAGGAGGACTCTAACTGCACTTTGCCAGTTTGGATAGCTTAAAGGAATCATCTGGTCTTGATGAGATATATAGCTGAGTATCATCTGCATAACAGTGGAAGCTAATTCCATGTTTTCTAATAATGTTGCCGAGGGGCAGCATGTATATGGAGAAAAGCAAGGGTCCTAAAACCGATCCCTGAGGTAATCCATAGTTTACTTGCGTAAGATTTGACGATTTCCCATTTAAATGGACGTATTGATATCTGTCTGTTAAGTAAGATCTGAACGATTGCAGTGCCTGTCCCTGAATACCGATATAATTGTGTAAACGATCTAGTAGTATTTTATGGTCTACAGTATCGAAAGCAGCACTAAGGTCAAGCAGGACTAATAGTGAGATGTTACCTTTATCTGAAGCAATAAGGAGGTCTTTTTTAATTCTAACGAGCGCAGTTTCAGTGCTGTGATGCGGTCTAAAGCCAGACTGAAACTTTTCGTGCATGTCATTATTTTGTAGGAAGGTACACAGTTGAGTTGACACTACTGTTTCTAGTATTTTAGACAAGTACGGGAGATTTGAAATCGGTCTATAGCTTCCAAGTTCATTTGGGTCTAAATTTGGTTTTTTGATAAGAGGCTTAATTACAGCCAGCTTAAAGGGCCCTGGGACATGTCCTAGATTAATTGACGAGTTGATTATGATACAGATGGTTGTAACTCTTTTAATAAAGTAGTCGGAATGGGGTCTAATAAGCATGTCGTCGGTTTGGATGTTGCAAAAATTTTAATTAAATCTTCCTGATTTATAGGAGAAAAACACTCTAGCTTTTCTTTTTGGGTGACGGTTGAAACTAATTCTTCCGACACACTTGGAGGTTTGGTTTTAACTATGTTGTCTCGTATTATTTCGATTTTCTTTGTAAAAAATGTCATGAATTCATTGCTACCAAAGTGCGATGGTGATCGGAAACATCGTCGCTTTGAGGTATAATATCGATATTGGTTAGATCGGCTCCGTGAGATAAACCTGTCGAGTAGATCGTGGATCTGCTTCTCCAATACTTCCAGTTCTGACTGAAGTGCGAAGAAAGATTCATCATTTGCACTCAAAGGTAACGTTAAACACATATCTGAATCATTAGCCATTGGTGGTGTCATAATGAGAACAGTGGGTTAAGCAGTAAAGGGAATATTCAGAACCTAAAGGCTGGGAATGTTAACAGCCTGAGTGCTAATAGCGAATGATCGTATAAAACAAATTTATCTGTGTGTTATATGACGATATTTGGTATGGGATACACTTAAGGATAGGTTTAACCCTCTGTAAGTTATCAATTTAGATCATAAATATTAAGAAATAACAGGAATAAACAATATATTTAGAAAAAGTTTGACGGAGTTCTGTCTCAAACCACGCTCTCTCAGCAAACAGGAAGTGATCGAAGATGTCCAATATGGGAGACTCTTGTCATGTGTGTCCAGGTGCCATAGCGAGGACAGACAACGGGCCCTGAAGGCTTTTTGTGAGTGAAAATATGATTAGGAATCAACACAAAGACCTTTTTCTGCAGCGGTGAGCCTCGACAGGTACCATAGGGGTGGCTAAGATGCACGAAGGAAGCTCCAATAGCCACTAATGTGGAGAATGCGGGCGTTGGCCCCGCTTCCTCTCGCATTCTAAGCGAGCACTCTATCATTTGAGTTAATTCCCCTACATTGTCATAAACCAACGCGTATTGATTAGGTTAAATGAAGCGAGGCACACAGGCTAAGGAAATACCTTTTCCATAGGGATTGAAGTCACAATATTTGAACAACGCTTGGCTCGCGAAAGTTGGAGCCCCATGGCCGGTTAGCTCAGTTGGCCAGAGCGTGGTGCTAATAACACCAAGGTCGCGGGTTCGATGCCCATACAGGCCATTGCCTTTTCTACAGCCTCCTTTCCATAACTCAAGGCGCCAGGGGTCGTCCAATGCTTTGCTCTCGTTATTGCAGAGCTCTTGACTTCGCAAGACCGAACGGACTGTTCTTGTGAATGTGGTGGGTCGACAACAGATTGACATTGGGTTTCATGGTGTAATGGTTAGCACTCTGGACTCTGAATCCAGCGATCCGAGTTCAAATCTCGGTGAGACCTCTCATTGGAACTCCACACTTTTTGGAGGCATCCCAGCAGAACCCCCTCCAAATGGGTCCCTGCCAGGGATTGTTACCACCCCACTGTTTGAACCTATTTCCCAAAGCGTTTGAGCTGTAAGGCAAGCACGAGTGAGTTTCATCTATGTTTAAGTGCAGGAGTAGTGTTGCACTTGTGGAACGATGAACCACATAAAAGATGAAGGGTCTTTGTAATGATAAAGTAAGACAACGCTAGGTTACAACCAGGTGTCAGTAAACTTCAAGTTAAAGTAGCATTTTCTGCTTTTCATACTGACAACAGGCCATCGGTACACAATGCGCCAAAGGACAATACAATACATCAAGTTGCTCTGGGTAAAAGCAATATGGGAGACTCTTGTCACGTGTGTCCAGGTGCCATAGCGAGGACAGACTCCGGGCCCTGAAGGCTTTTTGTGACTGAACATATGAGCGGGAATCAAAACGAAGACCTTTTACTGCAGCGGTGAGCCTTGATTGTCCCAGCTGTACCTTCTTTACTTTTCAGTTGTCGGCACCCAGAACGCAGCACTTTGTGTCCAGCACTTGTTGCCTGAGACCTCAGGACGCACAATATAATACAAGGTTAATACTGTTTGCTCACTTGAATTTGGATTGTGCAAAGGAATTAAAATGTAGAAGGTGCCAAAAAAGGCTGATAAACGAGATAAGTGGCTATTTGTTTGACCTCCTACACAGCTGACTCGTCAGAGCCTCACTGTGAAACAGCAGCTTTTTCATTTGAAAATAACCAATTGAGAAAATGGTAATTCCCATACTGGGAGTTGAACCCAGGCCGCCTGGGTGAAAACCAGGAATCCTAACCGCTAGACAATATGGGACGCCTTAGCTGTCTTCTTCCGACCTGGAGGCGACGTGCACTTCAACTGTTTCCCAGTACAGAGGAAGCAAAATAACAATCACACATTTGAAGTGCATCGCAGAAGATTTTCTCCCTATCTGAGCAGGTGCTGACAATAAACTCGCAACAAGCGTGGTGAAACCAAGAGTCCCAAAACAGCTAGGAGACAACGATGTGCAGAAGCAATCCAACAGAGGCAGATTCTTAAACTCTCTGGTTCTTGGCACAATAAAGAAGGTCTGCCGTGAGAGGAGCCGTCCAAAATTACATTAAACTCACGGTGGTTTCACTCTGCGGAAATCTTTCGTAAAAGGCAGAAGATTTATGCGTAGATCAAGAGAAACTCGAGCTGCACCCACCAGCTCTCGGCCCAGTGTGCTTCCTATGTCGCACCGCAATGTTCAAGGGGCTAATATTTGGTCGAGGCTCCTACCTGATAATTCACTCTGGGAGGGGCCAAAGAGACAAAGTTCTCTTCCATCAACAAATTACTGCAAAAGCCAAGTCTGAAGAGATGTTCCTGAAGCTAGCATCCTGCCTACCAGAGGTACTAGGATCTGGATCTGCCAAGAAATAAAATACAAATCTTCAATGTCAGACAACTCTAGCTGAATCAGAACAATGGTACTGTTTAGCGTGCTGACACATGGTTCATATGCTCTCCTACTTTGGATAAAAGCATCTGCCAAATGAAAAAAATGCAAATGGATAGTGAACGGCGTCCTTCTGCCTCTATTGAATTTCTTTTAACCAACAAATTAAAGTGTGATGATGTGTTTACAATTCCACCGAGGTCCAAAGGAGGATTCAGAAAGTCTGCACAACACTCTAAATTAGCCAAGCTTGCAGCCTTCCTCCTGCACACATCCAATATCAAAAAACGAATCTTTTCAAACGAGAATGCTATGAGATATCGGTTGCAGTTCGGCACAAAAACATTTCCGTAATTGCAAGCCAGTCCTCGTTAGTATAGTCTACAGTATCTCCGCCTGTCACGCGGTAGACCGGGGTTCGATTCCCAGACGGGAAGCTTGATTGTCCTTCTGGGTCATCTCTGCCAATGTTTTGCTTTGTCAGCCTTAATGTGCAGCAAGGTATGCCCGGCATGCTCTGTCAGTAGAGCATGAGACTCTTAATGTCAGGGTCGGTAGAGGATAAAATTCAGCGTCGTGTGCTCGAGCCCCACGTTGCACGTGCAAATGACTTTTGATCGTGGTGTCTTTCACCTAGGCCTCAGTTCCCAGGCTTAGTGACAGAACAGTCAGGCATCTTCTTGGAAAAAATACAGAACACTTGAGGACTTAACCGTTATGCTGCAAAAGCGGCTCTCGGAAAACGAGCGCTATATTTTCGTGCGGTGACGTTCGTTGTTATGACTTTGCAAACCTCTTCTGTTTCTTTCCAAGTCAAACCGTTGCTCTATCCGAGAACAACAAATTTGACGTCTCTTTCTGCCGCCGTCTCCTGATGGCTTTCCTGCAACTGTGCGTCTCTGTGGCGCTATCGTTGGCAATTGCCCAGCGAGAGGCCTCGTGGCGCAACAGTAGCGCGTCTGACTCCAGATCAGAAGGTTGGGTGTTCAAATCACGTCGGGGTCAATATTATGACTTCACCTCTAAATAAGACAAAACTAACTAAATGATTAAATGTAATTACGTAACTGATTAAATAATTAAATCCCTCATATACGAGATAAGTGACTATTTGTTTGACCTCCTACACAGCTGACTCGTCAGAGCCTCACTGTGAAACAGCAACTTTTTCATTTGAAAATATCCAATTGAGAAAATGGTAATTCCCATACCGGGAGTTGAACCCGGGCCGCCTGAAGCTAGCATCCTGCCGACCACAGGTACTTGGATCTGGATCTGCCAAGAAATAAAATACAAATCTTCAATCTCCGACAACTCTTGCTGAATCAGAACAATGGTACTGCTTAGCGCGTTGACGGACGCTGCCAAAGAGTTTTAGCGCTCAGCGATTTCCTAGGTTTTCTCAGATTGTATCACATCATGGTCACAAGCAAGAATATCCAACCTTACAACACCTCGCAGCCTGTTTTTATGTGCAGTTCCCTTCCAATACAAACGTTTGGCCGAAACCAAATGGATAGCTTCCCTGTTATGACAACAAAAGGCCTAGTCTTTTCCCTTTTGACCATTGCTGTATAATGATCCGTGCCGTGGCACGCCTCGTTAGCGCAGTTTGGCAGCGCGTCAATCTAATAATCTGAAGGTCGTGAGGTCGAGCCTCACATGGGGCAGCTTGGGTGGGAAATTCTTTTGAACTGACAGACTGGCTCTATTAAGGATACACATCTTGCCGGCGTCCCGGGCTCCCGCAGAGGAACGTTCATGAGCGTGTGCTCCCTGGTGCCCTAGTGGCTAGGATTCAATGCTCTTACCATCGCGGCGGGAATCATTTCTGGTATAAATGGCGTGGAATGGCGGCATTGTTAGTAGCTTTGTCAGTACTTTGCTCGCGATGAATCCATTTCAATTGTTACACTTTGTTTGTATGTTCAGTAGTTTTTACTTCAAAATAAGAATATTGACCACTTTAATTTAACAGCCCTGATTTACAGAACAGAAAGAAAGGGAAACAATACACTGGAAAAAAAAAAATTCTCACGAAGCACTTTTGTCTTGTTGTTAATTTAAAAAAAAAACTTAAATCAATATACATTTACGTGTCACGAACAGTGACCTAAGATATGTTTTCTTTTGTTATGAAATAAAATATAAGGATTAAGTGAGTTTAAAATGAGCTTAAAAAAATCTGTCAATGGTGTAAGAAAAATTATCTTTAGTTTGCCTTTTCTTAAGTGCCTAATTCAAGAGCATTTTTTACCCCATTGATAGATTTCTTTGTTTGTTTTAAACAAACTATTTTAATTCTTATATTTTCTTTCATAAAACAACACAAAATATCTTGGGTTACTTTCCTTGTCATTAATTGTCTTGACTACCTTTTTTTGGTCAGGTAGCTAGGAACAGGGGCTTCTGGAGGGGGTACAGAGCCTTCACCCTCTGAAGAAGTTCTGCGCATATGACCTAACGGAACATGAGGCTGTGATGATAGGACTGCTTGGAACACAAAGTAAATATATATACATATATATATATATACACACACAAGATATAATAAACATTGAATGCGTACGATGTGTCTAGTCTTGACTATACACACTATACACAGGCAGACACGCGCAAATACACAAAAACACACACACACACACACACACACACACTCACAAACACACACAGGCTGTTTTTCATTGTCTTGGATGTCAAAACAAATCACTTGCGTTATTTTAATTGGATTTACTTGCCTCCAAGTAAAAATTCTACCTATAACAACAAATAAATATTTTTTTTCATAAATACAATTCATGAAATGCAATCCCTCACCACTGGTATGTTTAACCCTTAACAGTAGTTAGAACAAAAGAACATGTCTTTTAGAACAGGCAATAACACTTCCAGAACCATAAATATAATAATTAAAAATCAGAAATGGAGGTTAAGTATGTATGTAACAGAACATGCCTCTAAAACTGATATGGAAAATAACCTGTTGTAGACAAGACTGTTTACCAGTTGCTCCAGATGATCCTAAATTAAGGATTATAATTAGAATAGTTTCACTGAAGTATTTAAAATTAAATTTGTTATCATGGTTTATTGATATATAACAGACGTGACATGATTCTTAAATTCACTTACCCAGCTGTGCGAGATATTTTGTTGGAGAAAGACTCAGCATCATCCTATCCAGTTCCTCATCTTCCTCTATTTCTCTAAAAGGTTTCAAAATCATGGATTGTGGTAAACATGTTTTTAAAACTCTACTAAAACCCTGGTTTATTTCCATTAGGGTATTTAAGCAAGTATGGAAAAAGATCAATAGACAGATAACGTTAGATAGATCGCTAGATTACATATTAAGTATCATAAACATAAACTTTCATTAGATTAATAAGTATCATATACTTTATTGCAACCTTTCTCCTCTTACGAAAATTAACCATGTTTTTTTTAGTGGTAACGTAACAAGTGTAGTAACCATATTTTTGGTGCAATGATTTACTTGGGGCAAAACCATGGTTTTACTACAGTAATCATCGTTTACTATGGTTTTTACAAAAAACATGGTTTTCAAACCCATAGAGCATGAGACTATTAATCTCAGGGTCGTGGGTTCCAGCCCCACGTTGGGCGCCAGGGCTACCCCAGTCAGGGGCGCTTTTTAAAGTGGCCCCGTCCAGCAGACCTAGTGCTGGGATTTTCTTGGGACAAGTGCAACTTCCTCACTCTTCTGTTTCCAAAAGGTGTTCTGTGAAAACGAGCATGACGCTCATTTAGTTTTGCCACACTTTTGCCCTTTAATTCCGAGTCAAATTTAGCGACGTGTCCAAGCAAAATCCCTGACTACCGTCTCTGTGGCGTAATCGGTTTGCGCGTTCGGCTGTTAACGAAAGGATGGTGGTTCAAGCCCACCCAGGGATGAAAGCTTTGTGGTGAGCAGCTGCAGTTTTCTGACCCCAAAATGTTGAGGACCGCCAGTGAAGCTTACTCAACAGAGTCTTACTCTAAAACAATACGGCTTTGCAAACACACTGAAGGAAAAGAAGCCTTTGGCTTCTCACGCCGGGAGTTAAACCCGGGCAGCTTGGGAAAAACCAGGAGTTCTGACTACTGGACCATGCCTGACACCTCAGCAAGCGCAATACGGACTGCAACTGTTTCCAAGAGATTAAGAATCGGAGTAGCGAACCCACATTTTCAATGCAAGTCGGAAAGACTTTTCATTTCTCTGCACGTGTACTAGCAATGAACAACGGAAAGAAGAACTACGATTTGAGAAGTATAATCCTAGCGAGCTGAGCTGTCTGGGCTTGTGTCGGTGCGTGCCAAGTTCTTCTGCCAAGCCTCCTACAAAATGATTCCCCGACGGGGAGTTAAGCCTTTTGTTTGCCGCTTTCCAATAGCTTGGATGAGCTGGGTTTAAACATTCTAAAGAACAGCTGAAGAAGTGCTTGGCGCGGCTCTTTTTGAACAAATTGCAGTGCGTTGTTCGCCCGATTGAAGGCGTTCGCCACCAACACATTTCCAAAGCGAGCGGGAAGCAGTTTATTCAAGCCCCCCCAAAAAGTTTCCTCGATCAGGATTCGCTGAGACCACAACACAGAGTACTAACCAACCACACGATCAAATCGAGCTAACAGACGGCTGCACAGGGCTCGGCCGAGATGAAGTTTGCTCTTTCGCCTCTAGAGATACAAATCAGCATCTGAGCTTAATGGGGCAAAATGGACTGCTATGGTGGGGGAAAAGAAAATAAAAAAGAAAGATGAAGGGGGAAAAGAAAAATTGAGCAAAAAATGAAGTAAAATTATAGTATATTTAATATTATAAGTACAAAAGGTAAAAAACGTATTCAATTTTATCAACAAAATACCTAAGTGTCCATTTAGATCCAAGTAATTGTAATGTTCAATTTTTTTTTTTAAATCGATCTATTGCACTATAACTTCAATAACTGCATTAACTCATATACTGCACCATACCTTTAATAACCGCATTAACTTTCCATTGCACTGCAACTTTAATAGCTAATGTCTATAATTAATGCACACCTAAGTCACTTGCACTACTGTATAGTCTAAATTGTAATCTGTTCATAACCACCTGTACACTAATGTTCACAGTATATAGCCTTCTGTATATATTGTCCATAGTACATACCGACTGTCATATTGTCATAGAACATTCCTTCTGTAAAGTATTTTCATAATAGTTTCATAATAGTATTTTTATGCCCATTGTATAGTATTTTCCTAATATTGTATTCTGTATTTATTCACACTGTATATCCTGCACGTGCTAATTGCACTTCTGGTTAGACCTAAACTACATTTCGTTACACTGTACTTGTATATGTGTAATGACAATAAAGTTGAATCTAATCTAATCTAATCTAATCTAATCTAATATACACTTCCAAAATCCTTATATATATGAGATACATTAGATGTAATAGTAAACATTTATTAAATACAATATTAAATATTAACAATAATTATACAATAACTAGAATACAGAGAGAGGGCTATCCTTCAAATTCCGTTAACCTAATACACTACTTAAAATTTACTGTAACTAGATTTAAGACAAGTTTCTTAAAAAAATAAAATAATGTGGTGTTGGTATGGTAATGTTTGTTTGTTGCCTGTAATGCTCTGGCCCGATGCTGGACAGTACCATTTTCCTCTAAGCTGAGTATGACCAGTAAGTTTGCTTTTTGACTTGCCACAGATTTTGCATTGATAGTGGTAGTCGTCTTTTGTTTGCCTTTTCTTTGGTGGCTCCCCTCATGCCACACGCTGTTCATCCTCAAGTGCTGCCTTGTGGAGCCTCCATGCACGTTGTCGGTTTTCAGGTGGTGGCAGAGCTAATGGCTGTTGACCAGGGGGAAGGGAAGACCAACCATGAGGTGGGGGTGGAGCCGATGATGGATACCCGGGTGGAAGGGAAGACCACCCATGAGGTGGGGGTGGAGCTGATGATGGATGCCCGGGTGCAACGGAAGACCAACCATGAGGTGGGGGTGGAGCTGATAATGGATGCCCGGGTACAACGGAAGACCAACCATGAAGTGGGGGTGGAGCTGATGATTGATGCCCGGGTGCAACGGAAGACCAACCATGAGGTGGGGGTGGAGCTGATGATGGATGCCCGGGTGCAACGGAAGACCAACCATGAGGTGGGGGTGGAGCTGATGATGGAAACCCGGGTACAATGGAAGACCAACCATGAGCTGGGGGTGGAGCTGATGATGGATACCCGGGTACAACGGAAGACCAACCATGAGGTGGGGGTGGAGTTGATGATGGATACCCGGGTACAACGGAAGACCAACCATGAGGTGGGGGTGGAGCTGATGATGGATGCCCGGGTGCAACGGAAGACCAACCATGAGGTGGGGGTGGAGCTGATGACGGATACCCGGGTGAAAAAGACCAATCAGAACACTCAGACCAGGTATTCCACCCAGGAAAGTGCTGTGCCTCAGGACAGAAGAAATTATTCTGTGCAGCAGGAGAATAATCTGTGTCATATGGAGATGTGTCTCCTAGTCCAGTGCCTGTGAGTGCATTTGAAGACACTGCAGTTCCACTTCGTGCATATTTACGTTGACGAATGACTGCCTCACCCTCCCGATTCTCAGGCTCCTTGAACTCAATGGGAACATGTCAATGTTCAACAGGTCCAGATGGGAGCTCCCTTGGCTTTGGCAGTGGCTCCTTCGCTATACCAATTTGCTGGGGAAGCTCCACTCCTTGCAGTAAGGTGTCCCGATCAGTTCGTTTCTGTCGGTCGAGAAGCCTTTAAAAAAAAAAAAACATCTTCAGTTCAAGAGTTATATAAACACTGTGAATTAAACCATTCTAAACAAATGCAAACTAATAGTTAATTAAGAAGTTAGTATAAGGAATATGCTACTAAAGTGAAATTAGGAAGGCAATAACCAACTCACCAAGATGACACTGTAATGTTGTTGATTGTAACTAGCACCAGGTTGGTCTTGTCGAGCAGCTCTCGGCAGTCTTCAAGCAGCTGCTTGATGTGACAATACATCATCACAATTGCCTGTGTAATTGGAAAGGTTTTGCCCTTAATGTCTTTAGGTCTGTTTCTGACTTCCTTGAATTCCTTCAAAAGCTTGAGTGCGATGCATTCTGAAATCCTGTTGATATCAGGTCTCTGAGCTGCCTGGCCATGGGTCATGAATAGTCTGTGGATAAAACAATGCATTTAATGCATTTTGTATGTTATTCTATGGTTCATTGGAGCTTTATAAACATACAGACTAATTAGGAATTTTTATTTTATGCAAATGAAAAGTGAGGGATAATTTATGATGGCACACACTGTAAAAATGTCCTTTAACACAGGTGCACCACAATTTAACTCACCTCTCAGCTGCTTGCTGACCAGGGGCTGAGCCACTACGCTTTCGAGAAGCTCTCCAAGGACCTGGCAAGATCCTTTTCTTGCACTTAAGGGAATACTTGGAAGGGGACTGATCAATGGCATGCAGACACGAATAAAACCGCAAGATCTCTGCTATCTCGTTGGTTGACAAAGCAGTGATAGTCCGGTTGAGGCTAATAAGGTACCCTGCCAGGTTATCCACCGCCTCCCATCCAGGGACACCCCTTGAATCACATCTAAGGTCGAAATCCTGGATTACAGTTCTTTGATAAACTGTTCTTCACAAATTACAAGCTTAAGCATCACGTATTAGAGTCTTTACCGGAGACGATGTGCTGGGCCCAGCGCAGGACATGTCTTCAATGTCAGGACTGTGAGAGCCACCACTTGGAACAGGGGTTTCCTAGATCATTTTTGAACATTTGTAAGTATACCAATTAAACATTGTAGAGCATTACTTAAATTGAATGTATAAATTATAAAACAACTCATGTATTGCTCATATAAGCTAACATTCCTATGCAATTTCAATTTAATTCAAGAAAATGTATATTACCAGAGAAGAGGTCAATAAATCATCATGACTGCTGGAACTGCCAATAGTGCGTCTGTTTAAACTGATGTCTGCTGCATCACATATTGTGACATCCAGTACACAAGTACTCCACTGCTATACGCTCATCTGCCAAAAAGAGGCATCATATTGTAAAAAGAGGAATATATCAGGCTAAATCATAACAGTAAATGTGATGAATGTGGTGTTGGAAATGAATAAAAAAAAATTGTGATTTAAAAAAATACATAAATAAATACAGTCACACATAGACAACTCAACCAAATACGCTGAAAACACACAGACACATCTTATAACAGTATAGATAGATAATAGATATGACACACGTTACAGTAATGATCATTCCATTAAAAATGGAATGAATTAAAAATAGAATGAATGGTTAGCGTTTAGGCAGCATTCAAACTCACAGCAAAGCCTGGTATTACTATAGTAAGAGAATGTACAGTATTGAATCTTACTTGTGGGTTTCCCATGGGTTATGAATTCTGGCAGGAGTGCACATCTGAGGACTCTTTTGCTGAGGACATTAATGTGGGACATTAAACGTACATCATAGATTTTAGTTTGTGATGTACCACTCATGTCCACAGCCTGAAGAGCCCGGTTGATGTTCCATCTCGATGCACCCTCAAGCATGTACATCTGAGTATGTACAGAATTACATCTCCACCCTGTAAGGAAAAATGTGTGACATTGTCAAAATACCATTATAAACCCCCCTACGAACTACCAAAGCTGACTACCAATTAAAGCTAATTCACTTGTTAACTAAACCTGTAGAAATTGAATTCCTTTATTTTTACTTTACTTCTTTTTAAGTCGTATTTAAAATGTTTTTTGTTGTATTCTTCCAAAGTTTAGAAATTCCTGTATTGTGACAACACTACTTAATTACAGACATGATATTCTTGGTATTGTTACCATACCTGGAATGAAAGTGCACTGATGGCGATGAAAGCTTTCAAGAGAAGAGGACCCTCTGCCACACCGCAGTACATCCAGAACCTTGTCACCCTTCTGTAACCCAGAGCCCAGCTTTGTGTAAAGCTGAACACCAGGCGGGTCTTGGATGCAGGGTAAATGTTTCTGTTGTACCTCCCAAACGTGGATCATGCTCTCTGGATTAATGAGGTGCAAACCAGTCGTGTCGGTCAGTTCCCACATGGAGTCTAGCAATGCTTGTATCAAGTCACGAGTTTCTTCAATTCCACGCGTCCTCCTCCTGCAGTGTTTGGCCAGCTCACTTGAGGTGATGCTTGACAAGATTTGGGCCTCTGTTGGAATATGCCCCTGATGTTTTTTTAAAAGTATGTTCTTTTTCGCTTCTTTAAGGTGAGAGAAGTCATCATTGTCCCATTCAAAGATACAACTGGACAACTTGGAGCAGAAAGTGCCATACAGTGGATGGTGCTCTGTTGTAAGACCAGCAGTGAACCGTCGCATGAAGTGGAAAACATCAAGGCGAACTTTGAACTTCCAAGGTCGAAACCAGGTAAGAACTGGAGTCACACCTACACCAATGAGAAACAATCAGCGAGTTTACACATCTTCTTAGATTTAAATTTGTATCATTTAAAAATATGCTAATGCTATTTATAAATATTCTCTTAAGCCTCTAAATCCGTCAGATTTCGCTTCTTTTAAAGAAACATTTTTATCAGGATCCTAGGTTCAGTTCCATAGCAGATAGCAGATAATTCAGAATGGGCTGAGCGTTATTTAGAAGTCTTTGAAGCAAGATTATTTGAGTAACATATACTTTACTTTGAGAGCATTCACTCATCACTCACTCATCAACATTATAATCTCATTTTTGACAGAGGTGGCTTTTAGAGGGTTCTGCATCTGAACGAACATGAACAAAATATGAACACCTAAAAAAGCCATCTAAACACCATTTTCCTAAATTAGTGGGAAATATGCAGATCTATGATTTATTGTCATTGAGACACATGCCAGAAATTATTGCTTATATGGATTAGAAATGTATAAATGCACACACATTCCTGTTAAGTAATGGCTTAAGTTGACAAACCTGTCCCGCTGCAGCAGTCCCTGTCAACATAAATCGCAGCTGGATCTGGCTCCCCAGCATCCCTGTATCGCTTTACAATGCCCTGACACAAGTCATCTAAGCCGGCTCCCTCACCAGTGGTTAGGACACAGTTCAGAACTTGGCCAAATTCATTACCAATGTTGGTCATCCAGGTAGCAGTGTCAGCAATGCCACCAGCAAGCTTTTTAGTAATCTGTATAAATGCATTAAGACAATACAATTTGGTATATTCAATATAATTTAACATGCATTTGGCTCTTTATGTGTATCTATGTTTACCTTTTTGGTAGAATCAAGCTTCAGGATGCTACAATATGTTGATGTTACAACACCCTTAAGCTCATCAAGTTGATTCAGGATTTCATTGGCATGGGCAGTCTCAAACCACTGTGCCAGCGGTAGGGGGCGAAAAGGCGGGGGCTGCTCATAAACCACTTCCGATTGGGTCAGGGCAACATCTCTTTTTGTGGAGCTCACAGTCTGTCAGGTAGTCTATACTCCGTCTTGCCCACTCCTCACTATGAATTTCTTCTAGCGCTTGTTTCAAGAAACTGGAGCTGTTTCCTGCAGTTCTTGGTTTCATCAAAGTCACACACTTCCTGTCAAGGGCAAGGTGAGTGGTGAGAACAGCGGGGAATTTATTTCTGTGGGAGGGATCCAGCTGTTTAAGGATCTCTGAACTCCAAGGGCAGGCAGGTATCATACAATTACTGCAGCGAGGGTAGTCCACTCCAATTAAGTAATATGTGGAGTCAACATCAATGACTTCCCTAACTTTAGTATAAATGCCTGAATGATGCATCTTCCTATTGCACCGTGTACATTTCAGAGGAATACCCCACATCCTCATTGGTGCCCACAGAAACATCCTCTGCCTAAAGTAACTGCTAGGATCAGGAGTTGAAGTAGTAGGCTTGCTGGGACTCGGTGGATGAAACCAGTTTTGTGGAAACTGCTGCTTCGGTCGTCCTGTGGTGTCATACAGACACTGAGCTATCCACTTTTGGTCTGCTGGTTTGAGCACTCGACAGAACTGTTTGGGGAGAAAACTCAGCAAATTTACTTCTGGAGGCCTTAGTGTAATGTCCTGTGATGGTGTTTGTACTGCAGTTTGTGGAGCTCTTTGCTGGTCTTCGATGTATGCAGATGACTGTGCAATGGATGATGTTGGATCCACAGATGTTCTGTCCCCATCTGAAAGACTAATCAAACGATGATGCTTGTCAATGTGGTTAAACAGTCCAACTGCACCCCAGACTTTTTCACCACACTGATCACAACATTCTTGGACATGGTTGTCTGAAAGATGTTCACTGAAACCATCCACATTAACATCTTCGCTACAAGGAGCACACTTAATTGAACTACTGCTCTGCAGGGCTGGTCTGGAGCCTGCACTGGGCTGCGGGGCTGGTCTTGAGCCTGCACTGGGCTGCGGGGCTGGTCTGGAGCCTGCACTGGACTGCGGGGCGGTGCTGAAGCCTGCACTGGGCTGCGGGGCTGGTCTGGAGCCTGCACTGGACTGCGGGTTGGTGCTGAAGTCTGCACTGGGCTGCGGGGCTGGTCTGGAGCCTGCACTGGGCTGCGGGGCTGGTCTTGAGCCTGCACTGGACTGCGGGGCGGTGCTGAAGCCTGCACTGAAGCTTGCACTGGGCTGGGGGGATTGACTGGAGGCTTCACTGCTCTGTGGGGCTGCCTGCGTCTCTAAAACTGTCTGCTCAGCTGACTGTTAAAAAAAGTGTAAACATCTACATCCTTGCTATCACTTTGTAAATCAATTTACATTCTTGCTGGATAAAAAATTCATCTCTTAAATATCAAACAAATAAATAAAATGGATAAAACAAATGCAGAATTGATGAACATAAGAAAAGGGATAGTATAACAATATTGTCATAATATACTTAATTTAGAGTTGTTCATAATCTGTATTAGTCTGTGTGTCCAAATATCTTTCTCTGTTTTCAACCAATCAAATAAGTTTATACAGGTTTGGAATAACTACAGAGTTAGTAAATCATGAGAGAATTTAAATTTTGGGGTAAATTATCCCAAGGCTTCACAGCTCAAAAAATGAACATTTCACCCTAGTGTTGGCGAGTTTTTCACATTTATCATCACATACCTTATCATCACATTCCTTTTCATCACATACCTTTTCATTACATACCTTATCATTACATACCTTATGAAAACCACATTTGCAGGGGATTCTTTAGCCAAAGATATCATATGCACGGGTTTGTTTGTGTAATGGGCAGTTATTAATTTTTTCCAACGCATTTTTCCACTTCTTCGCCCCTGGCTTCTTGCCTGTGGTAAAGTGGTATTTCACCTGGGCATACTTTACCATGATGTCATGCCAGTACGAGTCAGGTTTACCGGTCTTAGTCATGTCTAGATATATAAAACAAAAGGGTAAACATCATAAAACTTCAGTTTCAAACTCAATTTAAAATATTCGCCAAAGCCTTTAATATACATCTTAGTGTTAACAAATGCAATTGGATTTAACCAAAAATTGGCTAAACGCATTGGCATTCTGAATTTGGACATTCATCATCATCATCATTATCACCATCACCATCACATTATTACAGTTGTTGTAACTTAATGTACATATACCTAAGGCATTTTGCTATTGCAAATTGAATGGCCATGGCGATTTCAAATTTCTAAGTGTTAAACCACAAATTACAATTTAAGCGGTTTAGATGAAACAGTAGTGTCAAAATAAGCCAATCTACCAATCAGAAGAGAGCGTTCGGATTGTTACAACTTGTGTTAGGAATTATTTCGCAAGTGTTAGGATTTAAGTAGAATGTGTTAAGACTTGTAAGGACTTATTTAGAATGTGTTAGGACTTGTTAGGACTTATTTAGAATGTGTTAGGAATTGTAACGAATCGTTAGGAATGGCTTTGCTGTCCGATCGCTTGAGGAATACACAAGGTTTTTATGTCGTCTCGCATTCGTTTTGACGCTTCTGCTGATACTGCTTCTCAGCGAGGCGAAAACCAGGAGGTGAGCGCTAAAGACAGCAGACCGTCGCCCGAACAGGGACTTCCCCAATGATGGCAACCTACAACTTCGCCTGACCGTTTGGAAGCACTAACAGACAAGGGCTGTGCAAGGCATCCAGCCCGGCTAGCTCAGTTGGTAGAGCATGATACTTTTAATCTCAGGGTCGTGGGTTCCAGCCCCACGTTGGGCGCCAGGGCTACCCCAGTCAGGGGCGCTTTTTAAAGGGGCCCCGTACAGCAGACCTAGTGCTGGGATTTTCTTGAGACAAGTGCAACTTCCTCACTCTTATGTTTCCAAAGGGGGTTCTCTGAAAATGAGCATGACGCTCATTTAGGTTTGCCACGCTTTTGCCCTTTAATTCCGAGTCAAAAGTAGCGACGTGTCCAAGCAAAATCCTCGACAACCATCTCTGTGGCGCTACCTCGATCAGGATCGGGGGTCTCGCTTTCCATTGTGAGATTGGACGGGTGCCAACAATGTAGGGGCTCTCGCTCTACATTGTGAGATTGGATGGGAGCCAATCGCGTCGCGGGATGAGAATGGACCGTGACCACGCCCATTGTCAGATCGGATGACGAGCCGCAGGTAGCGGATTCATGAGCAAAGTAAGTAATACAAGTTATGTTTTAATCTTAACACTTTGTTAGTAATTAAGTTGTTGCTTTTTTTTTTTATCAGTCACAAAATGTTGTTTCGTCGTGTGTTGCTCTGCGATTGCGTGCTTTTGCGAAATGACGAGCGCAGGTAACGGACAATGAAGCATCAAAGTAAACCTTAAATAGCTGTTTTCCTCTTCTGTTTACAATATTCTTATTTTTAAAACATTCGTTGCGTTTTCATCCGTCACAAGTAATAAATGACAAACAAGGTTAGTCGAGTGCCTCACTCAAGCAACCGGTAATATTACCTTCGGCTAACGTCACTTTGTTCACAACACATTGTAAGGGAAATATTACATGAACTTTATGTAAAACTTTGGTTTCATGATAAATTATTAGGAATTCCTTTCGTTCTTTCCACCGTAATTTCGATTTTGTGTTTATTAACTGTGGTCAGGTTATAACGATTTGCCCGCAATCATACATGTTATACCAAATGTATTCATCTCGAACTCCGTTTTGACAAAAATAAACTATATTCGTAAACTTAGTCATCCCTTACGAAAATGTACCATGGTATTACTAGAGTAAACGTTTGTTAGCCATGTTTTTTGCATATTGATAACCGTTTAAACCACAGTTTTACAGCAAATGTTATGGTTGAACTATGGTTAGATTAGCAAAACCTTTTCTTTGTGGGTGCAAACTACTCCTTGCTTTTTTGTTGTGAAATCAGGGGTACCGTAGTTAAGTTAGCTTCAGGTTGTTATTGAAATGCATGTTTTTATGGTTTAAACCTTACAGTTGAGTGAAATAATAATACTAGTAATCAGTGTATTTATTCATGCAAAAATTAACCCTTTTGCTTTTATTCCCATGTTATGGTTAGATGACCAGTAACCAAAGAGTCACAAGAGTATGGGAGATGGCGAGTGGATGGCCAGGTTGAGGACTTTTGCCAGCTCTGGGGTCTGGAGTTCTGGAGGAGGCAATAGACCAGCCCCAAGGCAGAAAAAATGGCATGACCTCTATCAGAAGGTAACACACATTTGCCTGTATCTATTAGATAGCGTGTAGTATGGAGGTCACCTTACTGTGGTGCAGAAAATAGATATTGTTACTGATCTTTTCAGATTGAGAAATGCCCCATGCAGACCCGCGGACAGACCTGTGGAAGGTCTATGCACTGCAATTGTGGATTCCACACCACTAAGGTGATCTAATCGAAAATGACGTCTAATGTTGTATCACACATCTGTCATTACATGTAATGTCTTATCATTACATCTTATGCGTTTTTCCTGTTGTTTTAGCAGCCTGACACTGCCACTCAATCTCCACACTCTGAGGTTCCACAGGCTGGGGCTTCAGACAAGTCGTTTTGGATAAAAGCGTCTGCTGAATGTCTAAATGTAAATTTAATGTATTAGTCCGAAACAGGCATACACGTTTGTGTGACTATAGTGAGGACATTGCATTGACTTTAAGTGATTTGATCAGGTTTTTTGTTATTTTCTATCACAAAAACCAAGACATAACAATGCAGATCACAGATGTTTTCAAATTTGTGAAAGACCTTATATCTAACGAGGACCAGTAAAATGTCCTTATTAGTCAGTTATAATATTTAGCCATTTTTGCCCCTTATATAAGTGTAGTAAACTGTTATTGTTTAGGTTTAAGAATTTTGTAGCATCTATGAGAATCAACAGCTTCTTTTGGTTTCTGCAAAAACTCAATTTGGAGAACTCTGAAACCAATCAAATGTACAAAAACTATATACAAATCAGAAAGTTACATAGTTTTCAATTTTTATTCAAAATATCAGATAGGTAAAGTGTGAGTTAAAAAGGCAAATAACAATATACATATGATGACTTTATAACATAATAACGTTGTTGGTGTCAATACACATTAAATTGGTGTTGGTGTCAATACACATTAAATCATTTCTAAAATTTGCACATAACAGAAGAGTTAAACAAATACAGACACACACACACACAGATAAACAGACGGTATGCAATATACTTAAATTTAAATAAAATAGAGTTGTATTTCACTTCCATCATGCTGCGTAATTATATATTTATTTTTTCTCTTTACAGTTCACTAAGTCACGCTTTGGCGGGTCCCAGTCACTGAAACCAAACTTAGCAGCTCGGAGGACCTCCAGCCCTTCTCCTCCACCTTCTGTGAGGATCCCCAGCCATTGTCCACCATCTGCAAGGCCTTTGACACGTCTCCATCCTCTGTGAGGACCACCATGCTTTCTCCATCCTCTGTGAGGACCAGCAACCTTTCTCCATTCTCTGTGAGGACCAGCAACCCTTCTCCATCCTCTGTGAGGACCGCCACCCATTCTCCGTCCTTTGTGAGGACCAGCAGCCCTTCTTCAACCTCTGTGAGGACCGCCACCCATTCTCCGTCCTCTGTGAGGCCCTCCACCCCTTCTCCATCCACTGTGAGGTCCGCCACGCTTTCTCCATCCTCAATTAGGATTTCTAGCCCTTCTCCATCCTCTGTGAGGACCCCCGGCCCATCTCCATCCCCTTTGAGGAGCAACAGTCCTGTTTCAATCGCTTTGAGTATAGCAACACCAATGTGTTATACAGGTTGTCATGTATCTTAGCACAGCCTTTGTTTTTAATAAAATCATTATTTTTTAACTAAAAAATTTTTTTTTATATTTGTCTACCAAACAGGAGGAGTCTGAAGGAGTCCAGCCAGCAACTGCTGATGCCTCAGCTACATTCTGGTTGCCAGGTGAATGGAACAGGACCGTCCCTGCGCAGGACAAGAGGTGGATTGCCAACACCTTGTTTCTCTCTGGTAAACTGCGGCCAGATTTGAAGCTTTGGTATGATCCCCCTGTCCTAGCCCTAATTTACCACCAGACACCAATGCCTGACAGGTTCTTTACTCATCGGTTGATGGTGTGGATGCCATATCAGCCCTCTCTTGTCCTCACCAACCAGCAGGTCAGGAACATTTAACTTTCTTTACTTTCCCTTTTTGATCTGTCATACATGTTTATACTTGACAGTGTTTTGATTTCTCATTTGCTATGTATTATATGCTCTCTGTGCTTAGGTGAGCAATGTTGTTGCTCTTTGGCAGAACCTGCTGGATTACGACAAGCAGCGAGTGGTGTTCACTGCCATACACCAGAGCAGGCTGGACACAGGGAGGTTCAGGTCACCCAAAAAGAGGCAGGCATTCAGTCCAGGGGTGGAGAGTGTGAAGAGGCACGCGCTAACAACCACTGCTCGAATTGCCCAATGGCCAGATTGTTGTCGCCTGATTGAGACCACTTTTATCAGTCTCTGTGCCATTCACCGGAGTCCCAAGAAGAAGGGGAATGGGACAGTGGATGTGAGCCACACGACTGTTGTTCAGTGGCACAATAAGACTGTAAAAAGTCAGGACAGTGTAGTCGTGATGCAGGGACTGAAACTGCCTAGTCGCTTGTCTGTTGCGGCTGACCCTCTTCTCCCTGGCAATGTGCGCCCCCCGTCTGCATCCCCCCCAGCCAGGCCCAGCTCACCAATGCCTTTTGCCCAGTAGCACCGTTGGGCAGGCTCAGTTGAGAAGGAAGAGGAAGATGCCATCAGCCCCAGCAGTTTTGTCACCGACTGCTGAAATACCACCAACACCACGGCAACTCTTTCCTGCTACACCCCCAGGTGCTCAAATGGTGATGCTGATGCCGATCCCAGTGGCCTCACAGGGACCTGTGCTGGTTCCTGCTTCACAGGCTCCTTTTGTCAGCCTCTCTTCTGCTCCTTCTCCTGATGCTTCTGCTGGTCCAGTTAGAAAACTTACACGAAAAGTGCTGCACAACACGTGCAAGAAATGTGGGAAGTTCAGGACAGCAGAGACTGGGCACAGCCAAAGCAAGGGGGTTGTATACTGCCCCTGTGTAGAGGCTGTACCAAAGGAACAGTGGTTGGAGAATATAAAAAAAAAGTAGCTCCTCCAAGTAAAAATGGAAAGATAATTTAATTACCTTCTTGTCATTTCACTCATTTTAAACATGCAAGACTGTCTTTTGATGGACATCAGCTGTCCTGCGTATCCAAAAATTGGTCTAAGGCATTCGGTTGAACAAAAATTGAAGTTTATTAATTAGAAAATCAGCGCTGGGCAGACTCAGACACAATGTCTTTCAGAGTTTCTGCCCTGCCTCAATGGTTTACAACATTTTTATATGTGTATGTGTGGGTGTATCTTCCAGCTTGCTTCGGACCGTGGCCAACCCCTGAGCGCCTCCACATTTGCTGCTTTCTTTGTGTCCAATGGAGTGATGCTTCATCTGATATTTTCGTAGACTACTCCCTTCTTCTTTTACTATCTGCAAAATAACACTTCCCCCACCCAGTTTCCACATAAACTTTGTTTCTTAGACCCCGCGCTATATGGGTATGTGCGTTGCATGTATAGCATACTCTCCTGTCCTCCTTTCCTGCATGGAATGCTGCACACACACACACACACACACACACACACCCAACCCCCACATCCTGTTGAAAATACCATTTTGCACTAATATTCTCCCTTAATCTTTCAACCCTTTAAGCACACACTTTATTCGTAATTGTTCACACTAATACACACATTCTACTATTGATTATATGTAAGCCATAAAAAAGATAAAATGTAACTTAAAACATAGACTATAATTAAATGGACACTGTAATTAAAACATAAATTGTAATTAAAACCCTTCAATCCCTCTCTTGACCTCTGAAAGAGGTCACACAACTTCATCATTGTCATCACCCTCATCATCCATAAATAGGTTGTCAGACAACAGTGGCATACTGTAAGGGGTTGGGGTGAGATCTTTCTTTTCTATTGCAGCCACAATTAAACGGTTACATAATGATCTGATACATGGAATACAACAACATCCACAGGTGACCAAAATTCCCATGCACACAGCAATAGACACTGATGACTGCTTTCCATTTACCCAGTGCTTTATCTAACTAGTCCCATATCGGATTGTCCACTCCATAATGTTCCTTCATTTCAGCTGATAACGTTCGCAAACCCTCTAATGCCTTGGTGACTGAACCATCTGGAGCTATGTTATTGGGAATAAAAGTGCAACAGAAATCACCAAACATATGAAAGACTCCACCTTTTTCCGCTACGAGCATGTCTAATGCTAATCTATTTTGTACGGCCATTAATGACGTGGGCGCTAATTGTTCAGATAGTCCCTCTACTGCATCCCTGGACAGATTGGCTAATCTCATAACATTGTAATGAACATAATTAATCCTATCTACATTTTTGTTAGGGGTGATTGGGAACAACATAGATAGAACTGGTATATTCTCAAATCCTGCAGCTATCTGGTCAGCTAATTTATATTCATCTGGGACACCACGTGGAACTCCTATGGCATCTATATATGTGGGACTGTTTATTGATAAATCAATGATAGCTGCAGCTCGTTTTCTCAACACATGGTGTCTTCTTCTTTTTGTTAAACTTCCTATACCTTGTTGTTGTAACTCCACCACCTTTTCTCCTAATAATGTTAAAGGAGCTCCTAGCCTGACCATAGCACATAAACATATATATTTTTTATTTATTTATTTATTTATTTTTGGTACTCTGGTGAACAGTCGTCTGTCACCACAACTCCCCCTGTGGTCAACATAAAATACTTGCTCCCAGTTTAATCAGTAAATCTCTCCCCAGTAGGGGTATCGGGACATTAGATGAGTACAGAAATGAGTGTGAAAGGCTCTGATTCGCCACCTTAGTGGTAAGGTTTTTAGTCATTGGCCAGTGTTCTAACCCACCCGAGAAGCCCATAACTCCCACTGTTTTATCACTTATGTCTTTGTCAATGATTGTGCCTCTTGTTACAGTGGAGTATGTTGCTCCGATATCTACCAGAGCTCTTAGTGGTCTGTTGTTAACCACTATGTCCATGAGGGGCTCAGCCATTCCCCTCATGATGGGTCTCTGTGGGCCCCTTCAACAATCCCCCGCGTCTTCCCCCTGGCCCCATGTTGGGTGCATGGGCGCCTGAAAACTGGTTGGAGACGGATGTTGTTGCCCCGGGTATCGTGAGGCTTGTGGTCCCCTGCCACGACCACTGGGTCCACCCTGCTGAGGACCCCATCCCCCTCGAGGTGGCCCCGTAAACTGACCATCCCCTGCCATGGGACATTCATTTATCCAATGATCAGTGCCCCCACACCCAAAACATGCACCCCTCGAACGCCCTCTACCCCTACTTCCCATGTTACCTCCCCTCTGTCCCCTATAACCTCCCCAGGGACCTATTGGTGAAGGGGTTAGTTGGTAGTTCCCTCCCTGATCATACCCAAAGTAAGGGGGAATAACTGAAGGGGTAGGTTGGTCATTTGTTAAGTGTTGGAGCATTTGTTTGGTCTTTTTCGGGCCATTGGCTCTAGCTAAATCCAGTTGGAGTTTTAGCAGCTGTGTTTTAGTTTTTTCTATTTCTGCCTCATGATTAAGTTTTTTATAATACACTCGTTTAAAAAAAAAATTGAAATAAATGACTCAAAATAAATGATTTAAAGTAAACAACAATAATGGCCAATGATAATGGTATAAACTTGATTATAATGAGTATATTGTTATCACCATGTCCTCTTTAGCAAACACTTTGCTTAAATTTTTTGTAGCCTCTGAAAGTCTAGTTTATCCAGTCCACACCCCAACCTTGGTACTGAAACTCTTTTTACTTTATTTTGTACACACCAGTCTTTCATATGCTTTAAACTGTTTGTAAAGTCTTCATATGTTGGGAGATCGGTGCATTTTGTTTCTGTGATTAAATAGAAAATTGTTCTACCATCTTCTTCGTGAGTTACTGCTCATTCCCCTGGTTTCTTGTTTTGTTTTCTCACTTTTTCTACACCATATCTACTCTTAAATGTTACTGCAATACCTGTCCCATATGCACAATCTTCACTTACACAGTGCGATAGAGGTTCCTTTGGTGGACTTGAAAAAATGTCACCTTACTTGTGTATGACCTGTAATGTTCCTTTTTCTGCGCTCCCTTGTACTTCGCCTTCAACACCCTCCCTCTCTTGGACCTGAGATCTCAGGTCCACAGCCGTCTATTCCAGAGACCTGCCTGGGGGATCACAAGCACCACAAGAAGACAAATGGTACCACATGTCGCCTTTCCCTTCAAGGCGGACACAATGCGATGTTCGGGAGGTGACACGCAATGTGTTGACCGCCGTGTTTCGCTCTACCTCCTGTGGAAGGTCTTCAGTCGTACCCACTCCGTGGGTCGTGGAATAGGTTCTGGTCCTGGTGTGACTTTCTGGGAAAAGTGTTAGATCAGAGCAGTTAGTTTGTCTAAATATGCACAATGTGACAACAGTTTGATGGTGTCTGGTCTCAGCAGTGTGGTTGGTCCTGGAAAAGATCGACCTGTAAGCAATTTAAATGATGTAAAGCCTGAAATCCTGTTAACAGAAGAATGTACAGACATTAATGCTAGAGGGAGTTCAGATAACCAGGTCAATTTTGTCTGTGCACAGATTTTAGCCAATTTCAGTTTCAGAGTGAGATTCATTCTCTTCACTTTGCAGTTGTTCCTTCAGCACTATCTAAACTCTGTCTGCTATACAATGAAACAGGGGGTGTGTGGTGATTTATTAGCTCCCCCCCCCTCTTCCCCCTCCCCTTGTGGAATTTGTTCTCCCTGTTCTTCTCCCTCGGTGGCTAACTGTTGTGCTGTTCCACTGACTAATCTTGTTAGTTGGTGTAATCGCTGTCTTATTTCATTTATATCAAACATTGTGTCAGGCAATTCTTTACTACGTTTCCTTGGTTTAATTTTACCATAACTTGCTGCAATTTTGTGTCATACGGTTGTGGTTTTGTCAATAGTTGCAAGTCTTGATATAGTTTTGGGATGGGGAATATGCTGTCTGTTCAGAGGTGTCTCCCTGTTCTCTTCCTGACTTCTTTGTCTGGACATTTTCTCCCCCTTCTCTTTTAACCGGACTCAGAGCAGTGGCCGTAAGCGCAATGCATGTCCATAGTCGTAATTCTTCCATCATTTTAACTTCTTTATTTTTATGTTTATTCTTTTCTAACCACTTTATATATATTTTTTTCTTCATCAACATTTCTCTAATGTTTGGCGCCAATCTAACCAACATTTTTTTCCGGATCTACCCATCCGTTTTCAATACATATCTGACTCCATTTCCCTTTCCAAATTTTCCTTTCCTTTTTCTGATTTTTAACCTCAGTCTGGGCAAACACCATATTTACCACATGTCCCCATTGGCTTTCCACTAGCAAACACCCATATTCATCACATTCTCTATCAAATTCTCCCTCCATTTTTTTAAGTTATTCAATTCTCTTAATTATACAGTTATCAATTATTTTATTATTATCTGTTTTCTATCAATTATTCTAAACAAAATATTATTTCTAATTTTCCGTAATTTCCAACACGCAATTACATACACATAAATTACACATAAATTCCTTCAGTTCGGGGGACCACCCACCCGTGTTTAATAAATGTGCGTAGGGACTCTCACCCTACGTCTTAGCCTGCGGGGGACCAACCACCCGTGTTTAATAAATGTGCGTAGGGACTCTCACCCTACGTCTTAGCCTGCGGGGGACCAACCACCCGTGTTTAATAAATGTGCGTAGGGACTCTCACCCTACGTCTTAGTCTGCGGGGGACCAACCACCCGTGTTTAATAAATGTGCGTAGGGACTCTCACCCTACGTCTTAGTCTGCGGGGGACCAACCACCCGTGTTTAATAAATGTGCGTAGGGACTCTCACCCTACGTCTTAGTCTGCGGGGGACCAACCACCCGTGTTTAATAAATGTGCGTAGGGACTCTCACCCTACGTCTTAGTCTGCGGGGGACCAACCACCCGTGTTTAATAAATGTGCGTAGGGACTCTCACCCTACGTCTTAGTCTGCGGGGGACCAACCACCCTTGTTAAATAAATGTGCGTAGGGACTCTCAACCTACGTCTTAGTCAGTGGGGGACCAACCACCCGTTGTTTTATACCTGCGTAGGGACTTTCACCCTACGTCTTACCCTACGGGGGACCAACCTCCCGTGTTTTGTTCAAATCAACAGACTTTAAATTTTGCTTATTTTGTATATCTATTAAAGGGATCAGGAATATTTGAAATTCAACACAATTGAATTTAGAGTAGTCAATTAGCAGATGTTTGATGAAACAGGTCTTTGCTTACCTTTTTCATTCAGCCGGCTGTTGTGTTGAACCCAAGATTTTCCCTCTCCGCTTTTTGTCAATTCCTACTCTTCTAAAATCGTCCGAAATGTCCCTTTTTATCCAATCACGTCGGGGTCACCATCTGATGGACATCAGCTGTCCTGCGTATCCAAAAATTGGACTAAGGGATTCGGTTGAACAAAAATTGAAGTTTATTAATAAGAAAATCAGCGCTGGGCAGACTCAGACACAATGTCTTTCAGAGATTCTGCCCCGCCTCAATGGTTTACAACATTTTTTTATGTGTATGTGTGGGTGTATCTTCCAGCTTGCTTCGGACCGTGGCCAACCCCTGAGCGCCTCCACATTTGCTGCTTTCTTTGTGTCCAATGGAGTGATGCTTCATCTGATATTTTCGTAGACTACTCCCTTCTTCTTTTACTATCTGTAAAATAAAACACTTCCCCCACCCAGTTTCCACATAAACTTTGTTTCTTAGACCCCGCGCTATATGGGTATATGCGTTGCATGTGTAGCATACTCTCCTGTCCTCCTTTCCTGCATGGAATGCTGCACACACACACACACCCGACCCCCACATCCTGTTGAAAATACCATTTTGCACTAATATTCTCCCTTAATCTTTCAACCCTTTAAGCACACACTTTATTCGTAATTGTTCACACTAATACACACATTCTACTATTGATTATATGTAAGCCATAAAAAAGATAAAATGTAACTTAAAACATAGACTATAATTAAATGGACACTGTAATTAAAACATAAATTGAAATTAAAACCCTTCACTTTCTTCTGCGAAACACAAAATATATTTAAAAGAAGTTAGTGAACAAAAACCATTGGTCCCCATTCACTATTTTGTTTGAGCACATATCAACGCCGACCAATGGTTTTCTGTAACCAACGTTCTTCAAACTATATTTTGTCTCCTGCAGAAGAAAGAAAGTCTTGCATGTTTAAAATGAGTGAATGAACAAATACGTTTTATGTTGGGGTGTACTTTTCCCTTAATGATAATCTTTATTTTAGTTATTATTAATGTATAATAGTTTTAATTGTTTGTTTTCTGTTCTGTTGCACTTTAAAACAACTAAACATTGTATAAAAATAATGTATAATAGTTTTATCTAGGTACGTTTTCAGTGCTGTTGCACTATATTAAACAAAGTTTTTTGCATGTATAACTGTTTTATTCATGTATATTTAATGTTTAAATAAGTAATAGAATGAAAGTAATTTAAAATAAAAGTCTTGACATAAATGATTCTCTCCCTTTCTTTTTGATTTGATATGCCACAGTGCATTTGCTATTGTACAGTCAAAATGTTATAGGCAAGGCTTGTTCCTTTATATTGCACATTTCATACATAAAGCGCTTCACATAAAAATGATTGACAAAGGCAAAATAGAATATAATACATCTTGCAAAAGACATCTTTAAAAAGCAAATTAATAAAATCACAAATACAACTTAAGAATTTAAATGATAATAAAAAGGAAAAAAATGTATTTAAAATGTGAATTAAAAGATTAAAACTGAAAAAATAGAAATAAAGTGCAGTTGGTGTAGACCAGCACAGTGCTCAGGTTGTAAATGCACATCTAAATAAATGTTTTTAATCTGAATTTAAAAGTGGCTACTGTTGTGTTGTGGAAGCAGATTCAGTACATTTACTTTTGTATAGTCAACAATTATAGGTAATAAATAATAGAATTGATTAGTTATCACTACAGAAATATACTCAAAAGTGCTTAAACTCTGTAAAAAGAACAGTTTAAATGTATAGAATCGGTAATATATCATTAATACAATGCAATGTTTTATTGTAATAAGGAAAATAAATTTCCATTTTGCTACTGTTAGCATATGTCATATGATTTTAAACGATGAAGCATAATTCAAAACAAAAAGTAAACATCTTCTTTTCTGCCAACAGTGGGATTCGAACCAGCAACCTTGTGATGAACTTTACTCCCATACAATTGCATTGTGAAATTGAAAATAGTGTTTTAACGATAGTTTATGATAAACAATTTAAAAACGTTATTGCCAGTGGGGGAAAAAAGTCACTTTCTTCTCTTTCCTTTCATTTTTTCTTTCTTTTTTCTCCCTTTTCCCTCTCTTTCCCTCTTTTTCCTTCTTCCCTTTTCTTCCCCTTCTTCCCCCTCCTTAACAAACTATTGTTCCCCAGCTTTGGCGAAATCGTTTAGCGCGTTCGGCTGTTAACCGAAAGGATGGTTTCCCCACCCTTGGACGAAAACTTTGTGGCGAGCAGCTGCAGTTTTCTGACCCCAAAATGCTGAGGCCCGCCAGTGGAGCTTACTCAACAGAGTCTTACTCTAAAACAATACGGCTTTGCAAACACACTGAAAGAAAAGATGCCTTTGGCTCTTAAAGCCGGGAGTTAAACCCGGACCGCTTGGATGAAACCAGGAGTCCTGACTGCTGGACCATGCCTGACACCTCAGCAAGCGCAATACGGACTGCAACTGTTTCCAAGAGATTAAGAATCGGAGTAACGGCCCAACATTTTTAATAACAGTCGGAAAGACTTTTCATTTCTCTGCACGTGTACTAGCAGTGAACAACAGAAAGAAGAACTACGATTTGAGAAGTATAATCCTCGTTAGTAGGTTGGACAGTATCTCCGCATGTCACGCCGTAAGACAGAAATTATGAGGAGGCTCCTCCCAGACCGAGCTGAGCTGTCTGGGCTTGTGTCGGTAAGTGCCAAGTTCTTCCGCCAAGCCTCCTCCGAAATGATTCCCCGACGGGGAGTTAAGCCTTTTCTTTGCCGCTTTCCAATAGCTTGGATGAGCTGGGTTTAAACATTCTAAAGAACAGCTGAAGAAGTGCTTGGCGCGGCTCTTTTTGAACAAATTGCAGTGTGTTGTTCGGCCGATTGAAGGCGTTCGCCACCAACACATTTCCAAAGCGAGCGGGAAGCAGTTTATTCAAGCCCACCCCAAAAAGGTTGCCTCGATCAGGATTTGCTGAGACCACAACACAGAGTACTAACCAACCACACGATCAAAGCGAGCTAACAGACAGCTGCACAGGGCTCAGACGAGATGAAGTTTGCTCTTTCGCCTCTAGAGATACAAATCAGCATCTGAGCTTAATACACCGCAAACGTAGTCGGCAGGATTCGAACCTGCGCAGGGAGACCCCAATGGATTTCTAGTCCATCGCCTTAACCACTCGGCCACGACTACACAGGGTTCATATGTCGTCTCACATTTGTTTCGACAAGGACTTCCCCAGTGATGGCACCCTACAACCTCACCTGACCGTTTGGAAACAATTACAGACAAGGGCTGTCCGAGGCATCCAGCCCGGCTAGCTCAGTCGTTAGAGCATGAGACTCTTAATCTCAGGGTCGTGGGTTCGAGCTCCACGTTGGGCGCCAGGGCTACCCCAGTCAGGGGCCCTTTCCAAAGGTGGCCAGTCCACCAGACCTAGTGCTGGGATTTTCTTGAGACAAGTGCAACTTCCTCACTCTTATGTTTCCAAAGGGGGTTCTCTGAAAATGAGCATGACGCTCATTTAGTTTTGCGACGCTTTTGGCCATTAATTCCGAGTCAAAACTAGCGACTTGTCCAAGCAAAACCCATGACAACCGTCTCTGTGGCGCAAAAGAAGTGCTTGGCGCGGCTCTTTTTGAACAAATTGCACTGTGTTGTTTGCCCGATTGAAGGCGTTCGCCACCAACACATTTCCAAAGCGAGCGGGAAGCAGTTTATTCAAGCCCCCCCCAAAAAGTTGCCTCGATCAGGATTCGCTGAGACCACAACACAGAGTACTAACCAACCACACGATCAAAGCGAGCTAACAGACGGCTGCACAGGGCTCAGACGAGATGAAGTTTGCTCTTTCGCCTCTAGAGATACAAATCAGCATGTGAGCTTAATACAGCGCAAACGTAGTCGGCAGGATTCGAACCTGCGCAGGGAGACCCCAATGGATTTCTAGTCCAAGCAAAACCCATGACAACCGTCTCTGTGGCGCAATCGGTTAGCGCGTTCGGCTGTTAACCGAAAGGATGGTGGTTCAAGCCCACCCAGGGACGAAAGCTTTGTGGCGAGCAGCCATTTTTCTGACCCCAAAATGCTGAGGCCCGCCAGTGGAGCTTACTCAACAGAGTCTTACTCTAAAACAATACGGCTTTGCAAACACACTGAAAGAAAAGATGCCTTTGGCTTCTAAAGCCGGGAGTTAAACCCGGACCGCTTGGGTGAAACCAGGAGTCCTGACTGCTGGACCATGCCTGACACCTCAGCAAGCGCAATACGGACTGCAACTGTTTCCAAGAGATTAAGAATCGGAGTAGCGACCCCACATTTTCAATGCAAGTCAGAAAGACTTTTCATTTCTATGCACGTGTACTAGCAGTGAACAACAGAAAGAAGAACTACGATTCGAGAAGTTTAATCCTCGTTAGTAGGTTGGACAGTATCTCCGCATGTCACGCCATAAGACGGAAATGATGAGCAGGCTCCTCCCAGACCGAGCTGAGCTGTCTGGGCTTGTGTCGGTACGTGCCAAGTTCTTCCGCCAAGCCTCCTCCGAAATGATTCCCCGACGGGTAGTTAAGCCTTTTCTTTGCCGCTTTCCAATAGCTTGGATGAGCTGGGTTTAAACATTCTAAAGAACAGCTGAAGAAGTGCTTGGCGCGACTCTTTTTGAACAAATTGCAGTGTGTTGTGCGCCCGATTGAAGGCGTTCGCCACCAACACATTTCCAAAGCGAGCGGGAAGCAGTTTATTCAAGCCCCGCCCCAAAAGTTGCCTCGATCAGGATTCACTGAGACCACAACACAGAGTACTAACCAACCACACGATCAAAGCAAGCTAACAGACGGCTGCACAGGACGAGATGAAGTTTGCTCTTTCGCCTCTAGAGATACAAATCAGCATCTGAGCTTAATACACCGCAAACGTAGTCGGCAGGATTCGAACCTGCGCAGGGAGACCCCAATGGATTTCTAATCCATCGCCTTAACCACTCGGCCACGACTACACAGGGTTCATATGTCGTCTCGCATTCGTTTCGACAGGGACTTCCCCAGTGATGGCACCCTACAACCTCGCCTGACCGTTTGAAAACACTGACAGACAAGGGCTGTCCGAGGCATCCAGCCCGGCTAGCTCAGTCGGTAGAGCATGAGACTCTTAATCTCAGGGTCGTGGGTTCGAGCCCCAGCTTGGGCGCCAGGGCTACCCAAGTCAGGGGCCCTTTCCAAAGGTGCCCGGTCCACCAGACCTAGTGCTGGGATTTTCTTGAGACAAGTGCATCTTCCTCACTCTTATGTTTCCAAAGGATGGTGGTTCAAGCCCACCCAGGGACGAAAACTTTGTGGCGAGCAGCTGCAGTTTTCTGACCCCAAAATGCTGAGGCATTTGTGCCAGTGGAGCCAGTGGAGCTTACTCAACAGAGTCTGACTCTAAAACAATACGGCTTTGCAAACACACTGAAAGAAAAGATGCCTTTGGCTTCTAAAGCCGGGAGTTAAACCCGGACCGCTTGGGTGAAACCAGGAGTCCTGACTGCTGGACCATGCCTGACACCTCAGCAAGCGCAATACGGACTGCAACTGTTTCCAAGAGATTAAGAATCGGAGTAGCGACCCCACATTTTCAATGCAAGTCGGAAAGACTTTTCATTTCTATGCACGTGTACTAGCAGTGAACAACAGAAAGAAGAACTACGATTTGAGAAGTATAATCCTCGTTAGTAGGTTGGACAGTATCTCCGCATGTCACGCCGTAAGACAGAAATGATGAGGAGGCTCCTCCCAGACCGAGCTGAGCTGTCTGGGCCTGTGTCGGTACGTGCCAAGTTCTTCCGCCAAGCCTCCTCCGAAATGATTCCCTGACGGGGAGTTAAGCCTTTTCTTTGCCGCTTTCCAATAGCTTGGATGAGCTGGGTTTAAACATTCTAAAGAACAGCTGAAGAAGTGCTTGGCGCGGCTCTTTTTGAACAAATTGCAGTGCGTTGTTCGCCTGATTGAAGGCGTTCGCCACCAACACATTTCCAAAGCGAGCGGGAAGCAGTTTATTCAAGCCCCCCCCAAAAAGCTGCCTCGATCAGGATTCGCTGAGACCACAACACAGAGTACTAACCAACCACACGATCAAAGCGAGCTAACAGACGGCTGCACAGGGCTCAGACAAGATGAAGTTTGCTCTTTCGCCTCTAGAGATACAAATCAGCATCTGAGCTTAATACACCGCAAACGTAGTCGGCAGGATTCGAACCTGCGCAGGGAGACCCCAATGGATTTCTAGTCCATCGCCTTAACCACTCGGCCACGACTACACATGGTTTATATGTCGTCTCGCATTCGTTTCGACAGGGACTTCCCCAGTGATGGCACCCTACAACCTCGCCTGACCGTTTGAAAACACTGACAGACAAGGGCTGTCCGAGGCATCCAGCCCGGCTAGCTCAGTCGGTAGAGCATGAGACTCTTAATATCAGGGTCGTGGGTTCGAGCCCCACGTTGGGCGCCAGGGCTACCCCAGTCAGGGGCACTTTCCAAAGGTGCCCAGTCCACCAGACCTAGAGCTGGGATTATCTTGAGACAAGTGCAACTTCCTCACTCTTATGTTTCCAAAGGGGTTTCTCTGAAAATGAGCGTGACGCTCATTTAGTTTTGCGACGCTTTTGGCCATTAATTCCGAGTCAAAACTAGCGACTTGTCCAAGCAAAACCCATGACAACCGTCTCTGTGGCGTAATCGTTTAGCGCGTTCGGCTGTTAACCGAAAGGATGGTGGTTCAAGCCCACCCAGGGACGAAAGCTTTGTGGCGAGCAGCTGCACTTTTCTGACCCCAAAATGCTGAAGCCCGCCAGTGGAGCTTACTCAACAGAGTCTTACTCTAAAACAATACGGCTTTGCAAACACACTGAAAGCAACGATGCCTTTGGCTTCTCACGCCGGGAGTTAAACCCGGACCGCTTGGGTGAAACCAGGAGTCCTGACTGCTGGACCATGCCTGACACCATGAGGAGGCTTCTCCCAGACTGAGCTGAGCTGTCTGGGCCTGTGTCGGTACGTGCCAAGTTCTTCGGCCAAGCCTCCTCCGAAATGATTCACCCCAACGGGGAGTTAAGCCTTTTCTTTGCCGCTTTCCAATAGCTTGGATGACCTGGGTTTAAACATTCTAAAGAACAGCTGAAGAAGTGCTTGGCGCGGCTCTTTCTGAACAAATTGCAGTGCGTTGTTCGCCCGATTGAAGGCGTTCGCCACCAACACATTTCCAAAGCGAGCGGGAAGCAGTTTATTCAAGCCCCCCCCAAAAAGTTGCCTCGATCCGGATTCGCTGAGACCACAACACAGAGTACTGTACACTGTACATTGGTCCAAAGACATGTGTTATGTTGTAATGTTAGTAGTAAAACGCATAGTGCCCCTCGGTTCAGAAGACTTGTGACCGACATTATTTATGTAAAGCGTAGTGAAAGAAAATTATAGCAGTGTCTTTCTTGTTGAGTTCAGTGTTATGTCCTTTTCCATTTAATTCGTATTTATGAACAAGGGATTAAGGCTATTTTTATTGCAGTTAGTGTGTGGTTTTGGTTGGACAAGGCTTTACAGACGTAATTGCGCTTTCTGCCATATAGCTTTCCTGTAACTCAGTGGTAAGAGCATTGCGTTAACAACGCAAGGTTGTGAGTTCGATCACAGGGGATTGCAAATACATGTGTAAAATGTATAAGATAAAGCAATGTGAGTCGCTTTGGATAAAAGCATCTGCCAAATGCCTAAATGCTTGTCTTGCTGCATCCAAAGCACATATGTAAGGGCTCTATGTCATACTTTGGATACGGGGAGGGGACCAGAAGCTCATTTGCATTTAAAGAGACACACACCAAAACACCATGTTTTCCATTGCAGCCACAAATGGCAGTGTTCATCGTATTGTAATGAAAGATATGTGATGTATTTTGAGCTGACCGTTTACACAGACATTCTGGGAATACCACTGACTATTTTTACATTGCAGAAAACACCTGGATTTGCGGCCCTTTAAATGTGTTTGTGTACAAATTCTACTTTGAAAAAACTATTGTATTAACAGTGACATCCCCTTCTGTAAATAGCTTTATTGAACAGCGTGTGGCACACTTGAGCATTCATTTATTTTTCCAAAAAATGTATATTATGCAATTGGTAGAAATAACGGAAAATGTCACTTTGTGTCAGAACAATACTTTTCCAAAGGAAATATATAGTTCTACCAGAAAGACTCAGGAAACATAGAACGATATATGATATTTATCAAACATAGATTTAAATTATAATGTTAAAGATCTTTGAGCATAGGCCCCGTCCGATGAAGGAATCATAAAAAAATGATTCTGATGTTCCTGCCTGAAGATAAGGCAGGGGCGGAGCCTACCCCAGAAGAGAAGGTAAACAAAAATAAACGCACCAGATGATTCATCTCCCTGAGGTTCCTAAAGGAGAAAGTATGTGCCTGTCATTCATGGTTGAAACATGAACATGAGGTTATATCATACTTCTATTGAATGTAGCAATCACAACATTTTTAAGGGTAAATAGTTGCATATCACTGTTTTTAACAGAACCTGCACAGGCTGAATGGGCTTGCAAAAGCACAAAAAGAAAAGATAAAATAAACAACAAACATAAAAACGACAGAGCCTGCACAGGCTGAATGGCCTTGCACAAGCCAACATAATTTTTCAGAAGCCTGCATAGGCTGAATGGGCTTGCACAAGCCAACAGAATTTCCAGAAGCCTGCACAGGGTGAATGGGCTTGCACGGGCCAACAGAATTTCCAGAAGCCTGCACAGGCTGAATGGGCTTGCACAAGCCAACAGAATTTCCAGGAGCCTGCACAGGCTGAATGGGCTTGCACAAGCCAATAGAAGTTCCAGGAGCCTGCACAGGCTGAATGGGCTTGCACAAGTCAACAGAATATCCAGGAGCCTGCACAGGCTGAATGGGCTTAAGCAAGCCGACAGAATTTACCCAAAGCATACGAAGGCTAATATGAGGCTTGCCAAAGCCGTGCTATAAGTAACCTATACTTAAGCAACCACCACCAGTAAATGCAAAGTAAGTTCCTTAAGCTTTTGGAGTACACCTGCTGAGCATCCAGTATGGTTTTAGAATCCAGGCTTATATAGGATTCTAATGGCATAAATGACCATCTGCTCAGGACCTTAATAGAAGAAGTCGGAATCCCACAGGCTGCAGAAGCAGCTGCGCCAATCCTAAATGGATTTTGCGTTGTTTGACCTCAAGCGAGTCCCAACTTCAGCGACTCATAAAGCTGGTAATCAACTTGATCTTATCTAAACACGCCATTGTTTCACCCATCACTCCCAGGCCACCCCGCTGCACAAGTCAGATCATTTCCTCATCACTCTTGATCTCGACTTAACTTCTCCAGACACTACACATGCTTCCCCACTGGTCACATTCCGACGCAACCTTCAATCACTCTCTCCCTCCCGCTTATCCTCTGCAGTCTCTGCCACTCTCCCACCCCCTAAACCTTTCTCTCTCCTTGAGGCTAACACCGCCACTCACACCCTTTGCTCCACATTAACCTCCTGCTTAGATATCTTATGCCCTCTCAGATCTAGGCCATCTTGTACATCTCCTTCTGCCCCCTGGTTATCTGATGTTCTCTGTGAACATCGCGCCTCTATCAGGTCTGCTGAGAGAAAGTGGCGCAAATCAAAAGAACCTACCGACCTCTCTCTTTATCAGTCTATTATCTCTTCTTTCTCTGCGGATGTCTCCTATGCGAAAAGCCAGTACTACCACGCTAAAATCAGTAACTCTCCTGACCCTCGTACTCCCTTTAAAACCTTTTCTGCTCGTCTTTGCCCGCCTACCCCCTCACCTCCATCTGACTTAACAGCTGACGATTTTGTGTCGTTCTTTGTAAATAAAACGACCGGCATCAGCAATCAATTCTCTGCGCCACCGCCTCTTGACCACGCCCAATTCCCAGACACATGCTTGCTCCCCTCGTTCTCTCTCGTATCTGAAGAGGATGTTTCCAAGGTCATTTCTTCTAACCACCCGACTACCTGCCCCCTAGATCCCATCCCCAGTCATCTCATCCAGGCCATTTCCCCATCGGTTGTTCCCTCTCTGACCCACATTATCAACTGATCTCTCACCACTGGTACATTTCCTACACTCTTCAAAGAGGCCCGTATTACCCCACTACTAAAAAAACCTACTCTTAATCCTGCACTGTTAGAAAACTACAGACCGGTATCCCTCCTCCCCTTCATTGACATCTCGCTCTGGATGAATGACCATCACCTGCAGCTGAACCTTTTAAAAAAAACAGAACTGCTTGCAATCCAGGCCGATACAAAGACTCATCAAAGCCTCTCCATTCAACTGGGCTCATCAACCATCACATCTTCCAGAAAGGCAAGAAACCTGAGAGTGGTGATCGATGATCAGCTCAACTTCACAGATCAAATTGCTAGCACCACCATGTCCTGTAGATTCATCCTCTACAATATAAGCAAGTCCCAGTAAAGGCTCTGGTCCTGTTCAGACTGGACTACTGCAATGCGCTACTGGGTCAACTTCCAGCTTGCACAACCAAACCTCTACAGATGATCCAGAATGCTGAGGCAAGAGTTATCTTTAATGAACCAAAGAGAGCACACGTCACTCCTCTATTCATTAAGCTACATTGGCTCCCTATAGTCGCTCGCATCAAATTCAAGACTCTGCTTCTGGCCTACATGACCACCACTGGTTCGGCACCACCTTATCTTCACTCGCTACTGCAGACATATGTACCCGCCAGATCCCTAGGCTCTGCAACGAACAGTGTCCTGTGGTGCCATCCCAAAAAGGTAAAAAATCTCTCTCACGCACCTTCTCCGGATCTGTTCCACGTATGTGGAATGATCTGCCTGCTGCTACAAGATCTGCAGATTCTGTAGCCATATTTAAGAAATGTCTGAAAACACAGCTCTTCCGTCAACATCTGACTGATCTGTTCTAACTCTAATTTCTTCTCTACTCTTTAAAAAAAATCCATTTTTGATTGCACTTATGCTTTTATTGTACTTATGCTGTCCCAATTGCTTCTATTGCCTACCCCACTTGTAAGTCGCTTTGGATAAAAGCGTCTGCTAAATGACTAAATGTAAATGTAAATGATTGCCCGGTGTAAAGTTGTGAAGACTTGCCACAACTCTCCAGAGCTGCTGCAAGATGAGTCCTGAACCAGTCTTTTGTTAAGGGAAACCCATTTGATGACATAAATAGGGGGGATAATTAAAGATGGCCGGGGCGAGTCTGGAGGTATCTAATCATGGAAGTGAAGGGGCAAATATTCCCAAACAAATTCCCACTGATCTCGTTTATGAGGCTTTCTGGGCTCCTCCTACTTTGAGCCCCTTTGCAAAATCCAAAGTCAAGTGAGCACAAAGTATTTACCTTTTAAATTATCATGCTCTAAAGCCTCAGGCAACAAATGCTGGATACACAGTGTTGTGTCCAGGTTGCCAACAATTCAAAAGTATGGAAGGAGAAGCGCGGATCTTTTTCACGACACGTCTTAACACTGTCTTCACATTTTGAACCTCACCTCTACATAAAAAAATCCTAAACGTCCACCGGTTTTAAAGTGGACAATCAAGTAGGTGCAAAAAGCTCCTTCTGATTCTGCCGCAGGGTCACGGCGACCGATTAGCTTGCAGCAGTCACTAAAGCCAGAGTGTGCGAAAGCAGCCACAAGGCATTGTTAACAAAACAACTACGCACAAAGAACCAGTGACCACGACGTGATTCGAATATGCAATCTTCTGATCTTGAGTCAGACGCACTACAGTTGTGCCACGAGGCCGCTTGCTGGTTCACACAAACACGTTGCCACTAGAGACTGAGCAGAAGCAGTATGCAGGTTTTGGTGTCCAGCAGATCAGATGCCTTCGGTAAAAAATTTAGCTGCACTGCGTATCAGCCTGATTGAAAGCATTTTGGGATTGTCAAATTAAGCCTCTATTATGTCACAGGCTATGTTCTTTTAGTGACTGTCGCATTCTAGTTATTTAGGCTGACCTGGTTTCTGTGATGCAGTGGTTTTAACGTCCACATCACACGTGAAAGGCCCCGGATCGTAACTGGGCAAAATCAGACCGAAATCTGACAAGAACCTTGTGTTGCTTTTGACCAAAATCAAGCCAAACATCTTTCCTGAAACATGAGTACAACGCTTGCGTGGTCTGTTTTAAACCAGCGCGAGGTAGATGACATAAGAATGAATTGTACATGTTTCTGTAGTGTGGTGGTTATCACGTTTGCTTTACACTCGAAAGGTCCTTGGTTCGAGACCGAGCTGATCCATTTTTCAGGTTTTGGCGTCAAGCAGAGCAAATCCCTCAGTGTAAAACGTAGCTGCACTCCGTATCGGCCTGATTGAAAGCATTTTGGGATTGTCAAATTCAGCCTCTATTTTGTCACCGGCTATGTTCTTTTAGTGACTGTCTCCTGACTTGAAAGGTCCCTAGTCGAAACCTGAATGGAAACGGGTTGCCTCTTTGTGTGCCAGCAGCAAAACTGAAATTACAATTACCTGAAACACCTTACAACTTGTGACACATGGCAGGTTAGCTGAGTTGGCCAGAGCGGGGTGGTAATAACGCCAAGGTCGCGGGTTCGATGCCCGTACAGGCCGTTGTCAAGTCTCGGTGAGACCTCTCATTGGAACTCCACACCTTTTGAAGGCATCCCAGCAGAACCCCCTCCGAAGGGGTCCCTGCCAGGGATTGTTACCGCCCCACTGTTTGAACCTATTTCCCAAAGCGTTTGAGCTGTAAGGCAAGCACAAGTGAGTTTCATCTATGTTTATGTGCAGGAGTAGTGTTGCACTTGTGGAACGATGAAGCACATAAAAGATGAAGGGTCTTCGTAATGATAAAGAAAGACAACGGTAGGTTAAAACCAGGTTTCAGTAAACCTCAAGGTAAAGTAGCACGTGCTGCTTTTCATACTGACAACAGGCCAAAAATACACAATGCGCCAGAGGACAATACACCCAAGGGAAAGTGGAAAAAAAGCAGATTAAATTTCCCATGTCTGAAGCGTTTATGTGATTGCACACACACACATACACCAAAATGAAGTATGAGTGAATTTCATCTATGTTTACATGCAGAAGTAGTGTTGTACTTTTGGAACAAGGAACCACATAGAAGATGGAGGGTCTCACAAAGACTATTACAGTGTACAGAACCAAGTTTAGTTTAATTTAATATTAAGTAAGTGTAGCGAGGAAGGCGTGGCGAGGGCCGTCAGACAAAGGGGCGGGGCCGGTTGCGTGAGTGATAATGGCTATCAGCTGTGTGCACACCGGCTCCGCATTTCTGACGGTGGAGATCGAAAGCATAAAAGAACGAGCTGACATGTTTGAATTTGTATTTGTATTTGTGTTATGTTCGCCGGCGGTCGGCCGTGAGGGGCCGCCGGCTATTATTACTTTATTAAATGTTTATTTAAATGTTTGCCGGTTCCCGCATCCTTCCTTCCATATCTTGAGACGTATTACAATAAGCATGCAGTTTTTTTTAGACATTCTAGAAAAGTTATAGAAATCAGAATCGGTCCGGTGCCGCAAAAGAGATGTGTCTTTAGCCATTCTTAAAGATGGACACAGAATCTGCTTATCTTGTCAGAAGGCAGATCATTCCACAAATGTGGAACCGATCCAGAGAAGGTTTGTGGGAGCGATATTTTACCTTTTTGGGATAGCACCATAATACGTTGTTCGTTTGCAGAGCATAAGGGTCCGGCGGGTATATAAGTCTGCATAAGTGAATGAAGATAAGGGGGTGCCAAACCAGTTGTGGTCTTGTAGGCCAGGGGCAGAGTCTTGAATTTGATGCGAGCGACTACAGGGAGCCAATGTAACTTACTGAAGAGAGGAGTGACGTGTGCTCTCTTCGGTTCATTAAAGACCTGTCTTGCCGCTGCATCGTGGATCATCTGTAGAGGTTTGGTCGTGCAAGCAGAAAGTCCAGCTAGTAGCGCATTGCAATGGTTGATGAGCCCAGTTGAGTGGAGAAGTTGTAATGGAGTTTAGGGTTGGACAGGATTACAAGCAGTTCTGTTTTTGCAAGGTTCAGCTGCAGGGGATGGTCCTTCATTCAGAGCGAAATGTCACTCAAGTATGCTGAATCAGTCGGACAGTCGAAACAATCGTCAGGCTGAAATGACTGGTGGAGTTGTGTATCATCCGCATAGCAGTGATAGAAAAAGCCATGTTTCCGAATCACAAACCCAAGTATACAGAATGTATACAGAAAAGAGCAACGGCCCAAGCACTGAGCCATGAGGCATCTCTTCAGGATACTCTAAATGACCTACCTGAAAGGTTAGACCTGAACCATGGCAGCACCATTCCGGAGAAACCCATAGCCTTGAGGGTCGACAGGAGGATGTAGTGGTTAACTGTGCCAAAGGCAGCAGATGGATCCAGTAGGATGAGTACAGATGAGTTCGATGCAGCTCTTGCCACAGTCAGGGCTTCAATGACAGAGAGCAGCTCTGGAATGACTGCTCTTGAAACCTGCCTGGTTGCTGTCCAGCAAGCTGTTCTTCGTGAGAAAGGAGGAGAGCCGTTTACATACAACACGCTCAAGAGTTTAAGCAATGAAGGGGAGGAGCGATACCGGTCTGTAGTTATCTTTTAGTGCAGGATTAAGAGGGGGTTTCATCAGTAGTGGGGTGATACAGGCTTCTTTGAAGACTGCTGGAAATGTAATAGTGATGAGAGACGAGTTGATAATGTGACTCAGAGAGGGAACAACCGATGGTGATATGGCCTGGGTTTCTTCAGTAGTGGGGTGATACAGGCTTCTTTGAAGACTGCTGGAAATGTACCAGAGATGAGAGACGAGTTGATAATGTGACTGGTCGTTGGGGCAGGTCGTTGGGTGGTTTGAAGATATGACCAGTGACAGTGAGAGACCTATCCCCAACCCGAAGGCGGAGGGAAGCGACCCTCTCGTTCACCGGGGAAAACTCCAAACCATGGCGGCTGAGCTGGGGGCTATAAGCAAACCCACACAAACCACACAATTTTTTTTTCACTATTGAAACTACAATAAGTACATATATTTGACTGTATGACATTCATGCTTGGAAAAGTTATGAAAAAGTACCAAATGGCCTACCACAGTTATGCAGATGACATTCAGATCTGCACAGCCCTCTCACCCGATGACTACAGGCCTATTGACTCTCTTTGCCAGTGCATTGATGAAGTTAACAGCCGAATGTGTCAAAACTTCCTTCAGTTAAATAAAAACAAAACTGAAGTCATTGTTTTGGTAACAAGGATGAAACAAACAAGGTAAACACATAATTTGATTTAAGAGGTCTAAAGACACAAGTAAGTAAGGTAATAAATCTTGGTGTCATTTTAGAGTCTGACCTTAGTTTCAGCGGTCATGTGAAAGCAAAAGCAAATCAGCTTTCTACCATCTCAGAAACATAGCCAGAATCAGATGTTTTGTCTCAAACCAAGATTAAGAGAAACTAGTTGCTTTCATCACCAGCAGGGTTGATTACTGTAATGGACTCCTTATAGGTCTTCCCAAAAAGACCATCAGACAGCTGCAGCTCATCCAGAACGCTGCTGCCAGGATTCTGACCAGAACCAAAAAATCTGAGCATATCACTCCAATCCTCAGGTCCTTACACTGGTTACCAGTTATTTTTAGAATCAACTTCAAAGTCTAGGACCTAAATACATTTCAGATATGCTTATATATTAAACAGGTTTCTCAGATCATCAGGAGCAAGTCAGTTAGAGATAACAAGGGTTCACTCCAAACAAGGCGAGTCAGCGTTTAGCCATTACGCCGCGGTAGATGGAATCTGCTTCCAGAAGACATCAGATGTTCACTAACAGTAGCTACTTTTAAATCCAGATTAAAAACACACTTGTTTAGCTGTGCATTCACAACCTGAGCACTGTGCTGGTTTACATCAACTGCACTTTTATTTCTAATTTATTTTTCTTTTATTCTTATTCTTTTTATATACATAATCACATTTTAAATCAACTTTATTGCTGTTTTATTGTTTCTTAAAATCTAAAGTTGTATTTGTGATCTTAATTGATTTGCATTTTAATGATACATCTTATTTCATACTGTCAATCGTTTTATGTAAAGCACTTTGAATTGCCCTTGTGTATGAAATGTTCTATGTAAATAAACTTGCCTTGCCTGATAAGTGAAAATGTTGATTTTACTACAAATTGTTAATTGTTGTTAAAATGTAAAATAACTTGAAATGTAAAAGAAGTTCTTTTGAGAACACTGTATTCCCGAATAGTAAAATCTTCTTATTAAGAATGAGTTAAATGTACTAAAAACTGAAATAGTTCCGTTAACTTAAACTTTATAATGTCCCAGATAGCCATTAACCATTTAATTAATTTAAAAAACAGGTTTAAAATTTACTAGACTACCATTATTGTGATCAGTGTTTGCTTTAGTTGGGCTCTTGACTCATTTGCTTTGGTGCTCTTTAACTGCTGAAAGAGTTTTTAGGAGTAAAAAGAAATCTGGTAGCAGTATTCAATTGGTGATAAATTCATTATGAATCACTGATTAAGAGTGTTTGTTATTACTTTGTGAAGTGCTTTGATATTACAGATTAGTGTTATGAAGGTCATATTCTCAGAGACAAATTAAATAAATTAGACATGTATAATCAGTGTAGGAAACTCAACAATGGTGACAATTAACAAAATAAAACGTCATGTTGCAATGCATGCTTGGTAACATCATAGTACAAAACTCATTCATGATTCCCAGCATGCATTGCAGTTGATCTGTTTATCTGAATTTGTTTGATGATTGTCATCATTGTAGAGATTTGTAATATGAGTGTTGATGTCAGTAAAACATTATTTAGACACAATCCTTGTGCATTTATGAACTGAAACATTTCCAACAGTAAGAAAAGGCTGGAAATCATTCTTATTTATAAAAGCTTCTGTACATTATTAAAAATTGAACCCTATTATGAAATCTACTCCAAACTGTACTTTTTAAAGATCTCTTTTTAATCAGTGCGCAGGTGATTTTTCTGAAACACACAACCACTGACAGATAAATTTATTTAACAGGAGGCAAGAGTCAAGAGCCCAACTAAAGGAAATACTGATCACCATAATGCTAGTTTAATAACTTCCTTATATATTCCTTATAAGTGATCACTATTGTAATAAGTTAACTTGAGTTATGATTTTGAGTCCAGCAGTACTTTTTTTAGTTGATCGGTAAGTTCAGACAGCAATTCATTTTGAGTTCTATTAGCTTAGAATTAAAACACTTACTTAAAATATTTGTGCAATCGGTTTCCAAATTTAATATTAATAAAGTCAATTTATTACATTTCACAGTTTGACAGAGCAGCTGATGTAACTAATAATTTTAAGTTCAGTCTACTCAGAATTTAGTGCAAAGCCCTCTTTTGTTGGATGAGCTGATTTTTTTTTTTTTAAGAAGGCATGGATAAAAATCACAATTTTAACCCGAGCTTTTGTTATATAAGAGGGAATCGTATTCATGCGAACATCATTTAAGTGTTAGAATTGAAAAAAAAACCTTGTTACTCAGATTACATCTGTTATTGACACCAGGCCCAGCAAACTGCAGGTTCTGAAATGCACCTATCATGACATTGATAGGTTGAAGACCGCCTCTACAAAGAAAGATTATCAACGACTACTTCTCTAACCCCGCCCCCATGTTTCGCGCATGACAATTCTGAAGTAACACAAGTGGAGCGGAACCAGAAAGAGCGAGCAAGCAAAAAACAAATATGCCCTTAAGGATAGCTAAATATTGTGCCATCCCTGGTTGTGGAAGACTACTGTCACTGCATAATTTTCTTTCTGAATAAGGAATGCGTAGTTTATTTTTACGCATTTTTAAAGACGTTCCAGCTCATGTGGGCGTTTGTTTGTAAAATTTCTCTGAGGATTCCTTCATGAACAAGGCAAAAAGGTTAAAAGGTATGGTCATACATCATAAAACGCAATACCAAGGCTATACAATCTATACGCATAGCCTTGCCATCACATCTGGGAAATGTGTCAGTAAATTTGAGTAGACAAGCCCAGTTCATCACACTTTTAAGTTGGACCAACTTAATTTTTCTAAGTGTTGTCATTTGAATTATTATTTTAAGTTGATCCAACTGATAATCTTATACACTTTTGATAGCAGCAAAATTTCAATTGGACCAGCTTAACCTTTTTAGAGTTATCAGCTTCCTTAAAACTATTAGTAAACTCAATTTATATGGGTTTACAGATTATAAACTAAAATATTACATGGACAGCTAATATTATTACAATTCAACTCACGCTTTCATACACATTTTGTGAAAAACTGGTGACAATATGCAAGAATAGATATAACTTAAACGAATTGCAAAAGTGATAGATATGGAATAAAATGTGAAAATAGAAGAAAAAGAACGTTCCCAGCTAACAAAATCACCATCATGGTGATCAGTCATTTCTTGAGTTGGGCTCTTGACCCTTGACATTGGTATGTTGATCTTTAGCATGCTGTATTTGTGTGGTTTTAAAGTACATTTGTTTTGGCAATGCTGTGAGAAACTAATCGAGAATTTTGGTCTGATTCCACCAGATTCATCTGGTTTAGTGCTGTACTGTTGATCATGAGAGAAATCCATAAGATCATTGAGGTGGATTTGTTTTTGATAGAAACATTTGTGAAAACTTAATCTATAGCATAACTGCGACACACACAGACATCAATAATTTGTGCATGAACCTCCATGGTGACAATCAACAGACTAATTCAGATAAACCGCAATGCATGCTGGGAATCATGAATGAGTTTTGCACTATGGTGTTACCCAGCATGCTTTGCAGTTTTTTTATGATCATAACTATTATTGAGGTTCATACACTAATTCTTGATGTCTGTGTGTGACGCAGATATGATGTAGATTTAGTTTGTATTTGCATCCTGTTATAACAAATGTTTCAATCAAAAAGTACTCAAACTCACTGATCTTATAGTGTTCTCTCATGATCAAAAGTAGGGGTGGGAAAAAAATTGATATGGTGATGTATCGCGACATTTCAGCCCACAAGACGTTATCGATACTCTTGCACAAAGTATGGATTATTTTTCAAATACAAAACATCTAAATTCCCTGAACTGTCCGGGAGGCAGACACACTCTGTCAGTTTAAATCTAGACTAAAGACGCAGTTTTTTAATCTTGCATACACTACACTTCCATAATATTAATCCTCAAAGGATTTAGGCGGCATTATTTAGATCAACCGGAACCAGGAAAACATCCAACAACAAATGATGTACTTGGTGCATCAAAGAATGCAGAACAGTACTCTACTCTCAGCCAGTCTTGTCTCTTTGTTCCAAGGTTACCGCAGGATGCAGTTCATGCCCAGACCTGATGGCAGAGCTGAGAATGGGAAGCGATGACCTGACAAGAGCTGAAATGATAGAGCTGGATAAAGGACGCGGCAACTTGACACAATTTTTCTACAACACTTCAAATGCTATTAAATTGTTAATGATAATCTTAAATCTATAACTTACCTTATTCGTGAGTTTATTTATTTTCTATTTAGCCTTGTTGTGCAAGCACTGTTGAGCTTGTGCAGAGGCAGCAGCTTTTGCCAGAGGGGAACTGGAATCCCCTGGTAGTTACGACTTTATTGGGGGAGGAATTGATAGCTTAGGCAATGGGACTGTGAGTTTGTCTCTATTAGCGAAGCTGCATAAACTACATATCAGGCATTATATTTAACATCTCATTTGTGCATTAATTGTTCTCATGTTAACTATAAGTGTTTTAATATTGCAAGTGAGTATACATAACCTGTGCACGCTTTCGTTTCTGTTGCGTCTCCCCTCATATTGATTAAATATCGGGAAAATGATCGAAAACGATGTATCGGTCAATCTCTACTTTTTTAGGGACCCTTTCTCTGTTTTCTTTTGTTATACAACCTCCTTGAAGCTGAATTTCCGAATATGAGATCACTTACTAGATGAGGTCACTTACTGGAGGGTGGCTGCTTTATAAGGCACCAGGTACACTGTACACTGTAAAAAACGATTCTGGACGGTGTTAAATACAACCCATTAAAATCAGTTAAAATGTAGCTTAAAATATTGGTTAGAAAATAAAATATATATAAATAGGTACATTCTACCTACACTACCTACTTTATATTGACAAATAATGGGAACTTAAAAAAACAAAGTAAAATTTACCAGAAAATATTAGCTATGAGACTGCGGAGGCCGCATGCATCAACGCCCCGGCGGGAAATCAGGAATCACGTGACGTGATTCGATGACAGGATTTGTGGAGCCTACGGTAAGTTTTAGTTCAACTTCTTTATATCATCATTTAAGCAAATGTGTACTAACTTAAATGTTAGCTCTACCATCATTTTCTTCTTTGGGTTTAAAAAAAGTTACGACTCTGTGTAATACCCCTATTTTCTCCTCGCCACAGGCTGACAGGGCCTAATTTAAGTAATGTAACGTTATATGTGCTGCTTAAGGAGTGGGTTTATATATACTGTATGTATCCTCATTGGAGGCTGAGCCCCCTAATAGTGAAAACCTTGAATCGCCTCTGCCTGTAACGTTAGCCGATTCGTACAGCGAAAAAAATGCGTGCCGCCTCAGACTCTCGCCAAAATTATGTCGGATGCATTCAACAGCCTGTCATTTATAAATGCAGTTGCGGCATAACGCCACAATGGTGGCGCTGTGTTGTTATCAGCACCAGTGAGGCGCTGACGAGTTGCAGAAAAAGACCTATTAGGAGCCTGTGGCGAGGCGCCGACCGAGGATCAGCGTCGCCCTGGAAACGGCCCGGCAGCTAACGCTGATTGCGTCCAGCTGACGCTGATTAGCTGCCGGGCATAAAAGAAGCGTGCTCACACCACTAAGGGTCCTTGGTTAGTCGCACCCACCGCTGTCCTCGTTTGACCCCCAGCGCGAGAGAGTGAGAGGACAGCGAGGGAGACACGAGCGTGAACGACCTAACTGCACGAGCGCGGACTTTATGTTACGAGCACCCTGGGTGAAACCTTTTATTTTATTTATTGTGGATTTGTGCAATAAATGCCCCAGTGGGGTTGTTGTTATCACCCCTCCTGTCTGTGTCGTGTCTCTCACCCCGTTACACTGGTGGAGAATGCAGGCAAAGAGAGACCGACTCGGCAGGCGTTCGTGTGGTACGTGTTTCCTGGGTCCATCGAGGGACGGACACGCTCTCCTCATCAGCGTCCAACCCGGAGGAAACCGAGGACGACGAAGAGAGAGTGACAAAGGTATCGATGGCGCCAAGCGGAGGGACAATCCCAGCCAGCAGAAGATGCTGTGGAGCCGACCGAGAGCGCGGTCCAGGTACCAGATAGTGCCGCCCAGCTGCCCGACAGAGCTACCCAGCCGCCAGAGACCGCTACTCAGCCGCCCGACCGAGCTACTCAGCCGACAGGAGATGCGGCCCAGCCGTCATGGAGCGCTGCACAGGTGGGAGTCCCGTTCGGATGCCAGCCGGCAAAGTGTACCAGGAGTGTGCCAGCCGGCGATCCAGTTCCGTCCTCCAGCCGGCCTTTCCAGTCCGTCTTCCAGTCGGTATGGGTCGGACTATAAGGCGATATTTTCCCTCCCACCCCTACTATCGTCCCGAGGTTCCTGTAGGAGCTGCCCGGTTACCAGGTCGACGCTTGGGGGGGGAAATGTGGCGAGGCGCCGACCGAGGATCAGCGTCGCCCTGGAAACGGCCCGGCAGCTAACGCTGATTGCGTCCAGCTGACGCTGATTAGCTGCCGGGCATAAAAGAAGCGTGCTCACACCACTAAGGGTCCTTGGTTAGTCGCACCCACCGCTGTCCTCGTTTGACCCCCAGCGCGAGAGAGTGAGAGGACAGCGAGGGAGACACGAGCGTGAACGACCTAACTGCACGAGCGCGGACTTTATGTTACGAGCACCCTGGGTGAAACCTTTTATTTTATTTATTGTGGATTTGTGCAATAAATGCCCCAGTGGGGTTGTTGTTATCACCCCTCCTGTCTGTGTCGTGTCTCTCACCCCGTTACAGAGCCTTATCAGCTGTAATTCACAGCTGTTCATGTGAATCTTCTTACTTTCTTTTGCACCCAATTACGTTCAATTTCTTGAAAAGGTTTCTTACATTAAACTGCTGTAGATCATTATAATGTTTAAACCTGTGCACTTAGCTTGTTTTTTTCTGATTGTCTAGCATTAGATAATGTAGGTGGTGACTATCGTGGATTTGTAATGGAGACAGCACTCACAACATAAGAGGATTTGTGAATACTGTTTATTTAACTAATGTGAAAATTGACATGCATTTTGTTTTTATTTTTAACTGGTAGGAGAAATTCAGAAGCAAACAAACCATTAAATGAAAGTGCTGGTCATGCATAATCCCAAAACTGAGCTGATGTGTCTATAGTAATGGAAGGCAGCAAAGTTTTGAGCCGGTGTGGAATCAGAACCACAGCATGCATACTGTTGATGGGAATGAACTATGCACTGAACATAGAGTATCCTAGAAACCTGAAGTACAGTTTTGAAATGTTCAAAAAGCTTTTTTTGGAACTTGATGGAGCAAACCCCCTCAAGAAGGTCCAAACCCTTAAACGTAAGATAAGGGAATACGCTTTTTTTACTGTACATTTGCTTTAGCAAACAAAGACATTTTTGGATGGAAAATGTTCAAGAATAACAACGATGACTTGTATCTCAATTGAAATTGATGTTAAGAATAAGAATATTGCTATGAATGTATATTTTGACATCCAGCGGAAACTATTTATATTTTATTTAAATGAGTTTGCAATAGTTCTGTGTCACTTGAGTTTGAATGTAGAAGGGCTCTTTTGCACTTGCATTAGTGTTTAATGTTTAAAAGATGAAATGTTTGTGTCAGCAGTCCATGTTATTTTGAAATGTAAGGAGTAATTTGTAGAAGTGATGTGGTATGTTATTAGAAATTGAGTGTAAGAGGATTTCAGTGTTTACAAAATAAAGTGTTCATTGAAATGTTTTTATTGCAATGACCTTTCACCGTTTTTAAGTAAATTCAACCATCTCTTAATGAGTAACATTTAATTATTTATATTGGCTATATATAACTAATAATAATTAGGTAGAAGAGCAATACCTGCTGTCAAAGGGTAAACATTACCCAATTTTATTAAGTAATTACTTGTATAATATATTAGGTAAAATCGATCCCATTTAATTTAGTTTGTTATAACTTATAAATTTAGTTACTCTTTACTCAAAAATATGGGGTAGAATATACTCCTTTAAAGTAAGTGCAAATTGTTACCTCAATTTTATTGAGTAGATTTTATAGGTTGTTTTTTACAGTGTACTGTCAACCATAACAGAAACAAACATGTGAATAGCTGTGCAAATTGGAAGTCATTTCAATGGATAATTATAATTGAACATTTCTCTTTGCATTCCAACCTTAGAGCCTAGGCTACATCCCTTTTTTACAGTAATGCACTGGGAAGTGTTGATAGAATGTGGGTAAGAAGACACTTCAGTGAAAATCGTAATGTAACGAGGTGAGAGACACGACACAGGCAGAAGGGTGATACGAACAACCCCAGTGGGGCATTTATTGCACAACTCAACAATAAACAATAGAAAAGGTGTCACCCAGGGTGCTCGTAATATAAAGTCCGCCAGTCCGTGCTCGTGCAGGTAGGTCGTTCTAATTCCTGTCTCCCTCGCTGTCCCCTCACTCTGTCGCGCTGGGGGTCAAACGAGGACAGCGGTGGGTGCGAATTAACCAGGACCTAGAGTGGTGTGAGCACACGGCTTTTATGCCGTTTCCAAGGCGACGCTGATCCTAGGTTGGCGCCTCGCCACAGTAATCAACAAGTTCATCAATACTAGATCCTTATTGTATAATGTGTTTTTAAATTGTCAGGTGGGAATGGAAGAAGAAAGCTCACTGTTGTACCACCAAATAACAACAAAAATAAAAAACAAGGGAGGGGGGGTGAGTCAAACAAGAGTACATGGGGGGATTTCCAGGGGTGGGACTGGGTGAGGAAGTCTTAGTCTGTGGGGCCGAGCCCCGGGGGGCTTGACTGGGGAAGTCCTGGGGGGAACTGTCCTTGTCCCCTGCAGGACTGCTGGGCTGGACCCCGCCTGGAATGCCGGAGCGGACCATGACTGGAAGGCCGACTGGATCGTTGGCTGGAATGCCGACTGGATCGTCGGCTGGAATGCCGGAACAGACCCCGGCTGGAATGCCGGAACAGACACCGGCTGGATGGTTGGAGCGGACACCGGCTGGATGGCTGAACTGGACACGGACTGGAATGCCGGCTGGGCAGCGCTCTCTGGCGGCTGCTGGACCAGGCTTGGTGCTGGCTGCTGGACCGGGCTGGGTACCGGTTGCTGAGGGGACCCGACGGCCGAACTGGCCGATCGGACCGTCCTGCCCATACGCCGCCCCTCAAAAAATCTTTGGGACTTGGAACAACAGGAACTGCCCCCGTTGCCTCTTCTTCTTTAGCCGACCCACCCGTCTGGTGGTCGGCTGGAGGAATGAGGTGAAGGGCGCATCTGACTCTGGGTTGGAGGCCTCAGAAGAGGACCCCCAGGATTTCTGTTTTCCCCTTTTGCCACCGAGGTCCGTCAGCGGCGGAGGGACTACAGGAGGTGAGAAGGAGGACGGTGTGGAATTCCCCAAGGTGAGAGTACCCACCACATGGTCCTCTGGGATGGACCCAAACAGCTGGGAGAGGAGTCTTTGTAACACTCCTCTCGAAGCTGCAGCCGTTCCACTAACTGTGGGAACGGCTGATAAACCAACTCATCCCGCTCAGGAAAAGATGGTGGGTTGTCCATCCCAGTCATTAGGGAGCCACTCACCAGCACCTCGGGGAATGATGCCCTCCTGGCGTCAACCTCCCGAGCATAGTCCTGCAGAGGCCTATTGCACTGGGCTGAGAACGGAAGAAAGATCTTACTTAACATACAGATATCAATATGTCCATTTAAATGGGAAATTGTCAAATCTCACGCAAGTAAATTATGGATTACCTCAGGGATCATTTTTAGGGCCCTGTTTATTCTCTTTCTGCCTCCACCTCGGGATGCCCATTCCGAGGAAGGAAGAAATTCAGCCAGGTCCAGATGATCGACATATGCCCATCCCCAAGTAGAGATTACGTCAGCTACAGCTGCAGACTGACTGACCATCCCAGCTACATCTAAGGCAATTCCACCACCACCCAAGAGAAATACGACCATCGGACCATCGCAGTTTAGGCCACTTCATCTCCAACCAAGAGCAAAGACGGACTACTTGTCACATTAATGCTGAAATTACAATACATGTATTTAATGGTAAACTCACATCACATGTCAGCAGTTTGAAGTTATAGCTGCATTCAGTGGCCCTGATTGGAGGTTCCTGGATGGGTGTTTGTGGGGAGTGAGGGGGCTCTTTGGTTGTGGTTGAGGTATTAATTTGCTGGGGCTGTGTGGGTCCCGTTTTGCCTTGTTTTGTGGTCGATATCGGAAAACAGAGGAATAAAGTTACAACATGCCATTACTGTTTTCCCTGGTTGTTCCTCTGTTTTCTGGTGTAGGTCGTGGAGTGGGACCGGGTTGAACCTGCACGGTTTTCGGCGAGTGGGACTTTCTGGGTTGCGAATGGTGGGCTCTCCCTCTTCCTCGTGGATATTTGCTCGGGGACACTGAGTGCAGCTATGAGACGTCAGAGAGGGATCTGGCCCTCCCGGCTGAGCCTGGTTTCTCCCGAGGTTTTTTCTCCATTAATCAATCATTGGAGTTTGGGTTCCTCGCCACAGCAGGGCAGTGTTGGCTTACTCACCGGGAGACTGCGTTTATTTATTTATTCATTAATTAGATATTATTTATGAGAATGATCCTGCTCATTCTATAAACACCATGCACTGTGCTGTGTTTTAGCTTTTTTGTGTTTTTCCTGTTTGCCCCTGAAAAGCTGCTTTGGAACAATGCACATTGTGAAAAGCGCTATATAAATAAACTTGAATTGAATATAATCCACACCCAGAGGGTTACAAAAGTGATAGTATCAAATCTGTTCTGTACAGAATGTTTCACTCCTGCAACCCAGCAGCCATTTTCACAATTGCTCATAGGATTCCAGGCTACGAGGAACAAAAGGTGAAAGAAAGCAGCATGTCAAACCCGTTGCTTGACAAACCATGCACACTGCTTTCTATAAGTTAAGGTACACAAGACAAATGCATCGTGTTTTCTCTAAGTGAAAGTAACGGAACACAGGACGATCCTTGTAATCTCTTGTCTCCTGTGAGGCTGGGAACAGTGTTCTGTGCTGCTCTGTGCAGCCAACAACAGAACAGTAAGCATGCTTTGTTGTGCTTTTATTACTTTTGCCATGGTGTCGGAACTAATTCAGGCATGTTGTCATGAATCTCAGTGGTTGAACCCAATTGCAGGCAGACACAGGACGAGACGAGATGGTACGGGGTTAACAGATTTAATATATATAACAAGACAGAACAAAAGGCAAAAGGCAAAACAAAACCCACGGTGGGGGAAAACAATACAGGATAAATAATAAACGTTGATGAGGAAACAGACTGACTAAACTAACAAAACAAACACTGGATTAGAACACTAAACTAACACCTACAAGAAAGGGAATCAGGGATCAGGAACAAGGAACAAGGACTCAGATATAAACAGGATAATTTCAAACAGCCAACAGGCAAGGTGAGACTTACTCGGACGAGGGACATCAAACAATGAACGCGCACAAGACAAAGAAACATGAGGACTCTTTATAGGAAGAGGTAACAAGAGGGAACAGGTGCAAGGGATTACACTCAAGGAAAGCTAATCAACACAAACTAGGGAACAGGAGGGTAGAAACGGTGACGTGACTTGGGGAGAATATGGAAGACCACACGGGTCAAAATTATCTCTCCCCACATGAAACAAAGGATTCTGTATGATTCCACCTCTAATCCAAGAAATACCAGACAGGGAGAGGTGAAACCATGACAGAACCCCCCCCCTTAAGGAGCAGCACCCTGATGCTCCTCAAAGGCACGAACAAGACAAGGCAGACTGGGACAAAGACAAGACCAAACAAAACATGGAGAACAAGAATAGGGGCAGACAGGCAAGAACAATCAGGGGATTAGGGTGACTCAATAAAAATAACAAACAAGGGAGGGGGGGTGGGGGCAAACAAGAAAACATAGGAAGTTCAGAAGGGGTAGGGCAGGGTGGGGAAGTCCTAGCCCTGGGGAACGCGCCAGAACGCGGAGCCCCAGGGGGCTTGACAGGGCTTGGCGCCGGTCGGAAGGCCGGCAGGACAGGGCTTGACATTTGTGGCGACGGCTGGGCAGCCGGGCTTGGTTCCGGCGGCGGCTGGGCAGCCGGGCTTAGTTCCGGCGGCGGCTGGGCAGCCGGGCTTGGTTCCGGCGGCGGCTGGGCAGCCGGACTTGGTTCCGGCGGCGGCTGGGCAGCCGGGCTTGGTTCCGGCTCCTGGACCGGGCTTGGCTCCTGGGAGGAATCTGCGGTCGGCTGGCCGCTCGGACCGGCACCTCCCTACGGCGACCCCCAAAAATATTTGGGACTTGACACCTCTAGATTCGGGACCACTGGACTCGGGACCACCGGACTCGGGACCACCGGACTCGGGACCACCGGACTCGGGACCACCGGACTCGGGACCACCGGACTCGGGACCCCCAGGGCACGAGCCGCCCTCCGGAGTTTCTTTCTCCCCCGCTTGCGCATAGACCTGGTAGATGGTGCAGTGGCTACAGGAGGTGAGGAGGGGAACGGTGTGGGTGTCCCCAGGGAGAGGGCACCCACCACACGGTCCTCCGGAATGGACCCCCACCCAGAACGAGAGGAGATTGGATGACAGCTGGGAGAGGAGCCCTTATTAAACTCCTCTCGAAGCTGCAGCCGTTCCACTAACTGTGGGAACGGCTGATAAACCAACTCCTCCTGCTCAGAAAAGATGGTGGGTTGTCCATCCCGGCCATGAGGTAGGCACTCACCAGCACCTCGGGGACGGATGCCCTCCTGGCCTCAACCTCCTGAGCATACACCTGAAAAAAAACATCTCTCCCCACATGAAACAAAGGATTCTGTATGATTCCACCTCTAAACCAAGAAATACCTGACAAGGAGAGGTGAAACCATGACAGTGTTTATTATAAAACATAGTTTTGTAGCAAATAACATCAAAATAAAATGTGATAAGATTCTTTCACAAGCTTTTTCTCTGATGTTGTTTAATTTCTCATTGTTTTTTTGTTACAACAGTCTGAGTGAAATTACATTTAAACCGTTAAAAGGTCTGCATTTGGTCTTTGACTCAAACATCAAGAATCAGTGTATGAATCTCAACAGTGGTGACCAACAAATGAAAAGCTTACAGCCGCAATGCATGCTGTGAGTCCTTGGATGAGTTTTGTGCTCTGATGATGGGGCAGTCGTGGCCTAATGGTTAGAGGGTTGGACTCGTGACCAGAAGGTTGCCGGTTCGATCAGGCGGGTAACGATTGAGGTGTCCTTGAGCAAGGCACCTAACCCCTACTTGCTCCCCGGGCGCTGCAGCGATAGCTGTCCACTGCTCTGGGTGTATGTGTGTTCACCACTTGCTGTGCGTGTGTTCACTACTCTCTGGATGGGTTAAAAGCAGAGGTATATCTTGGATATGGGTCACCATAACTGACAAATTAGTCACTTTCACTTTCATGATATCAAGAATGCATTGCGTTTATCTGAAGAGTTTTTTTTGGTTGTCACCATTGTTGAGACAAACTGTTTTTATTCTTGATGTCTGCTAGAACATTTGTCATGTGACGGACGTGCTGTTAAAGACCTGCAGTATATTATTTAATTTCATACAATATCATTCACGAGTTCACCTGCACAGATAACAGTGATGTTGATAGGGATAATGATAAAGCTTAGTTTTGAAGGTTATCCGTATTTGACGTGCTGTCTGGGAAGCGGGCTCCGAGCTCGCTAGATCTATCCGAACCCGAACTACTCTACCTTGGTACGGGTGAGTGCGCTGAGCTCGGAAACCGGTCTGAGCCCAGAGCTCACCCCCATAAAGCAAGAAAGTGGGACAGACTCGATGCTGAGCGCTTTGGAGGCGTGGCCTGCGTTTGGGGAGAGAAAAGAGGATGAGTGTTCCTAAGGAGATGTGGTTCGTATAAGACAAAAAGGTGGTAGGGGTTCCCCTGAGAATGGTTCAGACTGAGAAGATGAGAAGAGGGTGGACAGAAAATTTGACAGGTGTACATAAATCAATCAATCTTTTTGTCACACATTATATAATAACACTACTAATGTGGGCATTCAAAGGTTGTGGGTTCAAGCCCCAACAGAGTTTTGGATGATTTAGGTTTGCAGGAAACTCCTCAAAATCATGACTAGGGAAGGATATTTTGTTAAATGAAGGGGGGTACACACATTCAATTATTCTTAAACAATCCCTCTGCGTTTTTTCCTCCATTTTACTGTGAGTTTTTGCCCCTTTGTTACTTTTCAGTCAAATGACCTGCAGGGCATGGGCGTAGGCGCCATGGCTTAGCTGGCCAAAGCACCTGTCTCGTAAACAGGAGATCCTGGGTTCAAATCCCAACGGTGCCTAGTGTGTGTGCTCTGTGTTTACTACTCCCTTGTCTTTGAAGACTGATTTAATCCTTTCTCCTGGGAATAGTCTTGGCATGCGCCGGATCCCTGATGAATAGGGGACTCATCACATCCTGCTTACCTGCACAGTATTGCAACACTGAAGTGATGATGGATGTCAAGCAGTCCACACAAAAAACGGACTTGTGTGGCAAGTTTCAGTTAAAAAATATTTTGTCAAGTTCACAAACTGTTATTTTTGTATCAAAATGAAGACCATGACAGTTGGAAATAAACTGAATCAATTCATGACTGACTCTGCCCCAGTGTGGCCCTCGGTTCCCAAACCCCTCTTTGTCAAAGGGGACCTCTTCCATGATTTCTATCTCTTCTTAATTGTTTGTTTTCCCCTTTGTTACTTGTCAGTCACAATCATCCCAAAACCATTTTTGGTGTTGGCGCCGTGGCTTAGCTGGTCAGAACACCTGTCTTGTAAACAAGAGATCCTGGGTTAAAATCCTAGTGGTGTCTAGTGTGTGTGTTCTTTGTTACTACTCCCTTGTCTTTGTAGACTGATTTATTCCTTTCGCCTGGGAATAGTTTTGGCATGCGCCGGATCCCTGATGAACAGGGACAGGAATAGCATTCAAGGCTCTGTGGTGCAATGGATAGTGCATTGAGTAATGTGGGCATTCAAAGGTTGTGGGTTTGAGTCCCACCAGAGTCGTGGTTGATTTAGATAGCAGAAAACTCCTCAAAATCATGAGCAGTCATCATGCTCTTGACTGTCTGCAAAAAGTCATAGCGTGCCTACTGTAAAACACAATGGTAGAAATCGGAGGCTAAACGTGCCATTTCGTGGTAGCGTGGCCGAGCGGTCTAAGGCGCTGGATTAAGGCTCCAGTCTCTTCAGAGGTGTGGGTTCAAATCCCACCGCTGCCAGCTGAGGTATAAAACGATGAGTTTGCCCTCGGGCTGAGCAATGAGGTCGGCTTTTAAATCGCATCTCACTTTCATGCACCTGCAGACCATCTGAGCCAATTGACCGGTACAGATGTGCTCGATGGGTTGTCGATGCAACTAGGTATACAGCAATGTAGTAAACATTTAATGTAAAACAATGTGTACATACTTTTTAGGCCTTTATGTGATTTTACAAATGTTTTCTTGGCAGGGACCTTTAAGGAAAGCACGGCCAGATAAAAGACCAAAGATGAGCTGTCAGGGCAGTTTTTAAAGACGTCTGAATTTCACTTAGCTTCCAACTCCTAGAGCCCCGTTACCCGGTTCAGGTGTACTTGATGAACTGCAAGTCATCATGCTCTTGACTGTCTGCGAAAAGTCGCAGCGGGCCTACTGTAAAACACAATGGTGGAAACCGGCGCAGAACGTACCTTTTTGAGGTAGCGTGGCCGAGCGGTCTGTTGCGCTGGATTAAGGCTCCAGTCTCTTCGGAAGCATGTGTTCAAATCCCACCGCTGCCAGCTGAAGTTTAATAGGGCCAGTTTGTCGTCGGGCTTAGCTATTAGGTCAGCTTTTAAATCGCATCTCACTTTCATGCACCTGCAGACCATCTGAGTCTTATTTAAGTTCTGCCCTTCCCTTTTTGACATCATCCTCTTTGCAGCACGACAGAAACCCAACGGGCTGGAACCTGTTGTAGTCGTGGCCGTACCCTCCAGCGATCGGCCGGCTAAACACTTCCTAACACATCTGAATGGTTCCCAACGAGGTCGGAAACACTTCTGAACAAACGAGCCAATCAATTCCTACCAAGAGGAAAGAGCAATCAGCAATCGAGTTTGTCGATTGAGTTTTTCATGATGTTCCTGCTGTTTGCTACAACTCACTGTTACGCAACATCTGTGTAACAAATCTCCATAAAAGGGAAGGAAGGAGGCGGGAACCGGCAAACATTCAAAACATTTAATAAATTAATATAACAGCCGGCGGCCCCTCACGGACGACCGCCGGCGAACAAAACATGAACATAAATATAAATACAAATACAAATACAAATACAAACATAACATAAGTTCGGGGCCCGGTCCTCTCTCTTCGACGCTCGTTCCTTTTATATGCTCCCATCTCCTACGTGATTCGAGGCCGGTGTGCGCACAGCTGGCGCTAATTCACAATTACTCACCGGACTCGAACCACGGTCTCGCCCCGCCTACTCTACTACAATCTGCTATTCAGAGATTCAAGGTAAGCGTTATCAAATTACAAATACTTGACACTAATGTTAACCTATTTGTTCAACATTAATTTGTGATTGTTCTTTTCGGTACACTTAAGGGGTCTACGTTTGCATTGCAAGGCAAGCTAACTTTACAATGACCTCTATCAGTTTTCGCTAACTAACTTTAGTTAACCTCTCGATGAATAACTAAATTGACCAGAGTTTTTGTTTTCTAAATCTTTGAAATTATTAATTTTGTCATTCAGTATTTCAAGTACTCGTTTCGTCATTCAGTATTTCAGGTATTCATTCCCTATGCTATTCCAGTCATGGCTCAGTGATTCTTTGCTGAATGTTTTTTTATTAGGTATTATTCTAGATATTTGTTAAATATCTAGTTTTTGATTTCCACAAATCATTTTGTTCATTTTTATTTTCTTACTTTTTTGTAATTTAACATCAAAAGCTAACTGCTATATTGTTTATGAGTTTAAACTCCATGTTTTTAAAACAGATGTTTCATCCCAAATAACTTTATTTTTGTTCACTTTAGTTTTACTGTTGCTATATTATAACTAGTGGTGGGCATAGATTAATTTTTTTAATCTAGATTAAAATGGCTCATTTGAATTCTGCCGAAGGCATTCAGAATATGTGTGCTACCCAAATAATGACTAAAAGAAAGTCTTTGAGAACGGGTTTATCAAGCCAGGTGGCGCATTAGACCAGGGGCTCATCTCCTGTTTCCAAAATGCATCACAAACTGCTTGAGAAAGCTGTTCTACTATGATAATTGGTGATGGAAAATTAAATTATGTTCAATAAGATGAACTTGTGTTTACTTCCGCATTAGCTAAGGGATGATTTGCGTTTAGGTGGTACTTGAGACTGGAAGAGCTCCTACAGTACATTTACATTTAGTCATTTAGCAGACGCTTTTATCCAAAGCGACTTACAAAGAGTGAGGGAGCAACAAGCGTATGTCATACAGGAGCCATAATACCTTAGATCTCAATACAAAGTTACTGGTTTCAACTAAAGCTAGACCACTACCTGTTGAGAGAAAGTGTTTTTTTTAAACCAATTCCGCATTGCACAAGGTGCAAACAACCTTAGTCTTGTCGATGTTTCTATTGGGAAGCTTCTTAAAATTAATATTCCCTGAAGCAAACCCGGCGGCTTCATAGCATGTTAGCACGTCACGTTTGATGCGGTAATTTCACAGTAACGTTATGTTGTGTTCAGACCAAACTGTGAATGGTGTGTCAAGGCGCGAGTGATTTATGTGTTAATGCAAAGAGGCAATAGACCTACTTGCGGCGCGAATCGCGCGAATGAAGCCCTGGTTATGAGATGATGAGGCGGCTTCTGCTTCAGCGAATCACGCGAGTTGAAAAATCTTGTTCTCGCCCCGTACAGTGGAGTTAAGCTGGTATACATCCGCGCTAAAATATCAAGGTGAAAGTCATCATAGCTTGCGAAGTATAGACCCAGCTCGCAACCCAACTTTGAGAATAGATTAACGGCGACATTTTTTTTATCGCGCGATAAGAGTCTCACAGCGTTAACGCCGTTAACGCCGTTAACGGCCCACCACTAATTATAACACAGTTGGTGCCAAGAAGTGCACCATAGAATGGACAATAAATATATATTTTTGTTCCACAATTTCTTTCTAGACATGACCAAAACAGGCAAATCCTCTGCCTATTGGAATGACGTCTGCCATAGGTATGCCCAGGGCACTTTCCAGCTCATTACAGGTAAAAATCCTGAAAGCATAAAATGGAAAGAGGTCCTTAAGCGGATTAATGCCTGTCCCCTGCAAAGGGGGAATAAGGTGGACCTGTTTGGCAGGCACATAGTGTGCACTTGTGGGTTCAATAAGGTAGGTATTTGATATAATATATCAAAGGAATTATAAGTCCCAGTATCATGTGATTTATGATTTATCATCAGGGGATCATTTATGGACCATCCCCTGGTCTATTCTCATACAGTTCTGCTTAATAATTAGTGTAATTATTTAATATGAATATGAACTTCTTTTGTTCCTTATATTAATTTTCACCCAGTCAACAGATATGGCCTTGATTGAGGCAGGGCCCAACGTAGAGGCAGGCAGCAGCTCAGAGGCGGCAGGGACGTCACAGGGATAACAGGGGGTTAAGTGTTCTTTGTGTAGCATGTTTGTGGAGGCAGAGAAGCTCTCAGAGCACCTCTCTGACCTCCGCATTGCAGAGAGCTGTGACAGCTGTGGGGCCCTTTGGGGGACTGTGAACCTCTCTGAAAAATAAATACGTTTTTAACAAAATTGAATTTATTACAATGCATAAAGCAAAAAGGAAATAAATTTTAACTCAGCAAGAGGAAACAAAAGAAACAGACTTTCTCATATAATAGAAAATAAACTCGACATGTTGAAGATTACAAAACAAATAACATTAAAGAAAAGAAAAATGGAGAGGGCAGATAAAAACGTCCTCTCCCAAAGAGAGCTACTCCACACTCTTTATTACGACAAAAGGTATTCCCACATCCAAAACTCAGGTGCAACTAATTGTTCAATCAAGTCACTTAATTCCAATCCTACCCGTGCACTGGCGAGAAAAGAAAAACCTAAGGTAGGCAGGGGGTGGTCGTAACACTGGCAAAGCACTGTAGGAGACGGATGCGCAAAGCTGAGGAGGTCCGGACCATAATTTCAGGGCGGCTGGAATCAGTGTGGGAGCTAACTGACACTAAAGGGCTTCGCCTGATTAACCCTGACAGCATGCACCTTGAGATGCAACAAAAACACCTTGAGTGCATCCAGGACCCTCAACAAGATGTACAAAAAGACGGGGACACTCCAGAAAGGTGGCAAAGTCCTAAACGTGTTTAGGTGTGGCATGGAGTCATCCTCGCTGGAGTGTTTTCACCGCCACCAGTGTGCATTCATTGCTGTTAAATTCTAAATTTTAAATTGCAGAGTGTTATATAGATATTGTTTTTCAAAAGATTGCTATTGTTGTCAGCATTATAGAAGTTGAAACCTGGGTATTAACTGGATTTGGCTTGTTTTCCTGAAATTTACTTTTACTGTTCTATAACTGTCATTAAATTTGTATGTCCTCAGTTTAAAATAATTGCTGACTGAATCTGTGCATTTTTATTCTTAGGATGCAGATGCAATGCCATGCACACACAAATGTACATGTTAGAGGGGGCCTCATGGTGGAACATGACACGGGCAAAAGAAAATGTATCTGTGGTGGGAGCCTCAACACTCAGGACATTAGATGTCATCAGGCCAGGTAGTGTTGCTATCCTGTTCTATCTTTTACTTAATAAAAATGAATTTGGTGCAGTGCAAAACACCTATTTTCAACTGTTTGTCAATTAAAATAGATGAATGTACAATGCAAAATAATTACTACAACACTGTATAAATTTATTGGATTGTGGTTGGATTTTTTTCTCAATTTTCAGAGTAAACAGCGTGATTCCAGAGGTGTCATTGGATGGGAGGCAGTTGATGCCCTGGCACCGTACCTGGTTGGCCTAAACAGAATGATCACTGCCATATCATCACAAGAGGAGGCCAACATAGTCCAGCTGTACATGGCTCTGGATGCCATGGACATAACCCAGTATACAGTCCAGATTATATCATCCTCTTTTCATAGACTGATTCATGACTCATGGCCAGGCAGCTCAGAGCCCTGAAGTGCAAGGGTATGGGAATGTGCTTGCCTATGGCTTTTAAAAGTGTGTAAGCAAGCACGGAAACAGGCCTCGAGACACACAGGGTAAGACTCTGCCAATACCACAATCTATTGTGGTAGTGTACAGCCACTTAAAACAGCTTCTGGAGGACAGCAGAGCGGTTCTAGGACAGACTAACCTGGTTCTGGTCCCAATAAACACAACTACTGTCTCCTCGTGGTGAGTTATCTTTTATGCAATACTTTTATACAATCACAGTTAGGGGGTGTTAAGGTACATGAAATCGTACCGAACCGTCACAGGCACATTCCAAATATAGTCATCATTCTTATGCCCCACCTACCTTCAAGGGCAGAGCATGGAATTTTGACTTTGGATGTGAACAGGGCATTTGCGTGCCATTATGTAGATGTTTGGAATGCATTGCAGTGGAAGCTATGTAATTTCCACATTATCTTCAGCTGGCATGTTCACGTCAAAACTAAGCATTGTGTCCGTCAGTAGATGTCGCTGTTTTAATGGCATAACTTAAGCATTTGCAAATAAACAAACAATTTATCTTGCAGGCTACTAAGAAGACAGAAAGGTGTGGACAGAGACATGTTGCTGCAGGGTACTGAACTGCCCAAACAATTATATATGGCAAAGGAGTCAGTTCCTGAAGCACGCACACTTCCAGATGCGTGTGCACTGCATGGGCATGAGGCCAAGGTATTTGAGGTGCCAGCAAATCAGGAGGGAGAGGACTTTATTCGTAAGCGTGTCTCCAAAATGTGCCCACTGCCCACCGCTCCTCCTGTATCTCACTCAGGATGTCCCATATTCCCACCACACTTTGTATTCCCCCTGGGTATTCCCCACCCTTTCCCAGCTACCAACCAGATCTGCCAGTGTCTCATTCTAACCAATTTATGCCCAATCCCCCAATTCCAGACTCCTTCCCAGTTCCGGCCACCTCCTCATATCCAGGTGCCTGATAATCTGCCACCACAAAACTTGTCCCTCTACTCAACCCAGGCAGCGAACATGGAGAAGGCAGAAAGCTGCCAAGAGGATGAGTAGCGAGTGGCTAGAGGTGAACCACCACGGAAACGGCTTACAAGGATATTTATCACTATATCTGCAAGCAGTGTGGGCTGGCACAAAGTAAGAGAACTGGCCACACTCAGTTGAAGGGCCGGTGGTATTGTCCAGCCTCATGCCTCTCGAATGCACAGTGGAGGGATGATGTACAAGGTCTTTCATTTTTTTATTTCTTTTTATATATTGCAGTTATGTATATTGTGCTACGTGTATTGTGAACATTTTGTTTTTACTGGCTGTGTTATTTTGCAGTGTTTGTAGAAAAAAAGACACAACTCTTGTGGTGTAATAGGAACACATCCATCCATTGGGTGGAAGATTCCAGGTGCAAGTTCTGGCAAGAGAGTGTGGTGTGTTTCTTAGATCAGTATGTTAAGTTTTTATTATAAATTGTTATTTGCAGTGTTTGTAGAAGAAAAGACACCACATCCTTTGGGTGGAAGATTTCCAGGTGCAAGTCCTGAATAGAGTGTGTGGTGTGTTTGTCAGATAAGTATTTTAAGTTTTTATTATAAATTGTATAGTCATAATCAAACAAACCCTTTACTTAAATCCTTTGTGAGTATTCAAAGAATTATAATATAGTGATTTTGTTTCTTTCTTTCTTCTCCCCCTTTCCCCCTCTCTTTTTCCCTAATTTTCCCCTTGTAGCAGTCCATTTTGCCCTGTTTTTGGCCGAGTGGTTAAGCGCGATGGACTAGAAATCCATTGGGGGTCTCCCCGCGTGGGTTCGAATCCTGCCGACTACGTTTGCGGTGTATTAAGCTCAGATGCTGATTTGTATCTCTAGAGGCGAAAGAGCAAACTTCATCTCGGCCGAGCCCTGTGCAGCCGTCTGTTATCTCGCTTTGATCGTGTGGTTGGTTAGTACTCTGTGTTGTGGTCTCAGCGAATCCAGATCGAGGCAAACTTTTTTGGGGGGGCTTGAATAAACTGCTTCCCGCTCGCTTTGGAAATGTGTTGTGGCGAACGCCTTCAATCGGTGCGAACAACGCACTGCAATTTGTTCAAAAAGAGCCGCGCCAAGCACTTCTTCAGCTGTTCTTTAGAATGTTTAAACCCAGCTCATCCAAGCTATTGGAAAGCGGCAAAGAAAAGGCTTAACTCCCCGTCTTGGAATCATTTTGGAGGAGGCTTGGCAGAAGAACTTGGCACGCACCGACACAAGCCCAGACAGCTCAGCTCGGTCTGGGAGGAGCCTCCTCATCATTTCTGTCTAACGGCGTGACATGCGGAGATACTGTCCAACCTATAACGAGGATTAAACTTCTCAAATCGTAGTTCTTCTTTCTGTTGTTCACTGCTAGTACACGTGCTAAAAAAATGAAAGTCTTTCCGACTTGCATTGAATATGTGGGGTCGCTACTCGATTCTTAATCTCTTGGAAACAGTTGCAGTCCGTATTGCGCTTGCTGAGGTGTCAGGCATGGTCCAGCAGTCAGGACTCCTGGTTTAAGTCAAGCGGCCCGGGTTTAACTCCCGGCATGAGAAGCCAAAGGCATCGTTGCTTTCAGTGTGTTTGCAAAGCCGTATTGTTTTAGAGTAAGACTCTGTTGAGTAAGCTCCACTGGCGGGCCTCAGCATTTTGGGGGTCAGAAAACTGCAGCTGCTCGCCACAAAGCTTTCGTCCCTGGGTGGGCTTGAACCACCATCCTTTCGGTTAACAGCCCGAACGCGCTAACCGATTGCGCCACAGAGACGGTTGTCTAGGATTTTGCTTGGACAAGTCGCTAGTTTTTGACTCGGAATTAAAGGGCAAAAGCGTGGCAAAACTAAATGAGCGTCGTGCTCATTTTCAGAGAACCCCCTTTGGAAACATAAGAGTGAGGAAGTTGCACTTGTCTCAAGAAAATCCCAGCACTAGGTCTGGTGGACGGGGCACCTTTAGAAAGAGCCCCTGACTGGGGTAGCCCTGGCGCCCAACGTGGGGCTCGAACCCACGACCCTGAGATTAAGAGTCTCATGCTCTACCGACTGAGCTAGCCGGGCTGGGTGCCTCAACAGCCCTTGTCTGTCAGTGTTTCCAAACGGTCAGGCGAGGTTGTAGGGAGCCATCACTGGGGAAGTCCCTGTCGAAACGAATGCGAGACGACATATAAACCCTGTGTAGTCGTGGCCGAGTGGTTAAGGCGATGGACTAGAAATCCATTGGGGTTACCCTGCGCAGGTTCGAATCCTGCCGACTACGTTTGCGGTGTATTAAGCTCAGATGCTGATTTGTATCTCTAGAGGAAAGAGCAAACTTCATCTCGGCCGAGCCCTGTGCAGCCGTCTGTTATCTCGCTTTGATCGTGTGGTTGGTTAGTACTCTGTGTTGTGTCTCAGCGAATCCGGATCGAGGCAACTTTTTTGGGGGGGCTTGAATAAACTGCTTCCCGCT